>NC_069130.1:32235019-32520019 GCF_026914265.1 Mya arenaria | reverse complement strand
CCAGAGTGCTAGATCTTAAATTACCCCAATGCCATGCTTATCAAACTGATCACAAGAATTAGTTATACATCATTATGCTGAACAAACTTGCATCGCGTCAGTGTCAGTGGCTAGCAGGGGAAAGTCTTATTTTGCATACGCACTGCCCTCTCCATTCCTAAGTTCACTGAGCAAGCGCATGCATGTAAAATGGAATTTTCAATGAAGTTGAGTATTGATGGTCATATCTTCCAAACTAAAGAACAAAAATTCAATGGAAGAGTAATCAAGCATGTTCATTGTGGCGGCATTGGTTGCATTAAGGTAAATACTACTATATTTTTGTTTATTTGTAAAAAGATATGATTCTTATGGTGTTATTGCCTTTAACCCTTTGTGAAAGCGGATGCACAGTTTTAAAACAGTTTCTGCCTTCATGAAACAGTGTAAAAAATACCTTTGGCAAACAATTTTCGCTAAGTTCCACATTTGCATTCCTTACACATTTTACTAATTTAAAACATATAATTTATGTTTGGCTTTTCAAACAACATTAGTTATTATTATCATCTTTCTATCAACAAATTGCAATGCTATAATTAAACATTTATCAAGTATTATATGAGTTGATATGAGCAATTTGCAACTAAGTTTTGCCACGCATATTTTCCTAGCAAAGTTTATAAACGCCTTTTAAAAAATAATAATTATAATAATAATATCATATAAAACTTTTCAGAAGCACTAGTTGTGATGATTATATTTATCTTGTTTAAAATAAATATCTTTCACAATTTTCCACAAAACAGGTTTCCTTTGAAGATGATGAAAGCATTCAATGCAAGTTAGAACAGTTTATTTCCGGTACGAAGCCAGGATTCAGGCAAAGCAGATCCCTGTTCTTGAAATGGTTAGATTTCAAGGTAAAATTGTTCAATGTATGCTCACTTCGCCCATTCTTAATAACTTATAACTTACTTCAGGTCGTCTAACTATTTATTAGTAAAACATTTTTATAGTAAAAGTAACCTAAGCCTTAATCCCAGGTGCATTGCGACACAAGGTGGTTTACATTTCTGTTACGCTTTGTGACTCTGGCTCATATACTTATAAAAAAGTGACAGTTGCACTTTCCTAATCACGACTTTTTAAAGTGACACATGGAAGCCGGGCAAATACCAAATAATTCGTATATTTGTCATGCAGCATTTTTGGCAATATTTTTTTACATAATTGGACTTCCTGTTGTTGTTCTGTTTATTTAATTAGCGCAACTAGGTATCTTTTCTGAAGTTTTTTAATGTTATATTTGTCTAGTTGTTCTTTAGTCATCACTATTTCAATTTATTTAAATCTTTCATGATTTTGAAATGGATCGTCTGTAGCGTTTGCTATGAATCCATGTCAAACATCCATTTCTTTGTATTTAGATGTATAAAACTAAATTGATATCCGTGGTTTGAGGATTGTTAAATGGTGTTACAAGGAATGATAATATTTTAGGCACACCTGTGAACAATCTCTTTGCCCAGATTATCACTACGAGCTGCAATACTTTGTTGTATTTCAGGGATGCGAGATGCAACATATATCCCGATATCAATCACCTCGAAAAGAAGTGCATCGCTAAAACGCGGCAAATAAATGAGGTATAGTACCCGGATTGCCCATATAGTAATGTTTTAAATGTTTTTAATTTGCTGGGAAAATCACACACAATAAGTTGTAAATACAAATATAACAAGCAATTTCTTTTCACACGCGTGAAGACTACATGAGATAAATGCGAAATTCCATACATTATTATGTTGTTGAATAGTATAAGGGTTTAATTGTAATTGTTTATTTTTCAGTTACAAGGGGATATTCAAAATTTGAAAGAGAAACTGGTAAATAAAGACAGACAGATTGCAGATATGCAGGTAATATGCCGTTAAATCTTAAATGCTTAAAATGGTAAATGTTTTAAACTATTTTGATTAATTATTGACATGTCTTTTTATTGCATCGTAATATTTCCATTTCTGTTAAGAGACCTTGTCGGTGTTCAACTTTTAAAGTAATGTAAATAAATAAGCATAGGCCCTCTATTTTGTAACAAGTATTTCATTATATATGAACAACCTTATAAAGAACATAAAAAAGGAAAGCACACATGCTTATCTATAAATATTATTCATAAAATGAACATGAATTCTCTGTGAATATACGCCTATACACATATTTAGAGAGTATTATGTTTTGTACTATTAAAATGTTTATTCAATATTTCCTATGTCGATTTAGAAAAAATATGGCAAATTTTGAGGCCATGAACATATATTTCAGGCAAACCAAAACAGAATGTATGCAGAGAATGATAGTCTAATGCTCAAGAGTGAAAATGGCAGAACAGACAGCAGCAAGGGCAAGGGCTTCCCTACCAAAGGTACCGTTTTTTAGATGGAAATAAATTATATTCAATGAAGCTCGTTATTTCTCATGATTATTATGTATATGTGCATGTTTATAGCTTCAACTTAAATAACAAAGTCCACAGCCTCTAACCACATACATAAATGCCGCATCTTATCAACCTAGAAGTAAATGGGGTACCTATTATGACCATATTCCTTGCATTTGTTTTAGCTCGTCTGTTTAAGAAAGATGAGCTTACATCATGAAAACGTGTTAAAGTTGATATATGTGTAAGATGATTGACAAGTATATTATAAATCATAGTAAACCAAAGGGTCAACATCCATAACTCATGTAGTTCTTATTACTAATTTGCATTTTGGTAAAATATTGTTACATCAGCAAACAATGCCAGATTCGATAAGGTTTGTTTGTCTGAAGAAATACAACTTAAAACTAGGCTGAATTCATTTATTACATGTGACTGATAATATTTGATAGACATACTTTTCTCCTACCTCAGATAAGTAGATCCAAAAATTTGGCCATGCAGGAAATTAGTATCTTGCCCTCGGGCAAAGATAAAACAAAGACCCGTATGAAATAAAGTTGAACACTGCTATTCCGAACACCGTTTATCCGAATTGATCGCTATTTATTGTTTTTGGTCCCGATTTTACTCCTACTTTGTTTAACTAAATTTTTAATCTTTAATCCGAAATCGCTAGTCCGAATTAATCGCTATTCCCAAGTAAAAATTACGGGCCCGATTTGGTATTTCACACCTATTTATCAATTCTTATTTCGAACCTTATCATGTCATAGTTTTCACACCATACTTCAATTACACTAGGGCATGGGCTTGGGGTGACAATGGAGCACAATTAGCGCTTGTTAAAGAATGAAATTGAGCACGCGTATTTTACAATCATTGATGTCAGAAAATTAGCAATTCATTTAGGTGATGTAGTGTGTATATAATTTCTGGTTAACACAACATGAATATCAATCGAAAATACGCATTGCTCACTTAACCCGCTACCGAATAATCCGTACTATGTTCCGAATGCATACATGTGCTGTCAATTTGTTTTAAACGTTTTATGTTTTAATAAAGAAGTAAAAAAAAACAACGAATTATTTGTCATTTAGTACATAATAAATCAACAAATATTTTTGTATACGAAATATCACTCAAACCGAATGTATCATATTGGTAACGTGTAACCGAAATTGCAATCTTCACGACTTAGTATATCACGTCATCTATTATTCGCGAACGCTGTCAATTTTATGAAAGTTGTTAATCCGAAATATCGTTATCCCGAAATATTTTTTGGGTCCCTACGATTTTCAATTAACGGTGTTCAACTGTACTTTTTTATTGTCATAAAGAGTTCCAGTAAAAATACATTTTTACCTCATTTTGTTAAACTGAGATGGGAGAAAAAGCATATACCAACTTCAACTTCAACTTCAAAGTTTATTGACAAATCGGCATATAACAATACCTTTGGCCATTAAACATATTTAACATTGTACAGACGGCCGAATGATATTTTTTACAACACAATTACATATATAGTTATAAGGAGTATATGTTTTTAAAGAACATATAGATAGATATTAAGCAAAAGTTAAGAAGCAGGTATATTATCAAGCTGTTCTTGTCTATTTAGCATAGCATGATGAATATATTTAGAAACATTTCTAATTGTTTTTGGTTTTTCACACGACATTAACTTAATAAACTTTTGTATAGTCGGGAATGCTACATTTATAAATAGCATACCATAGCCGCCCGTATAAGAAAGGTTCGTCCCAACACTCGCTCAGGGTGTTCTGTGAAATCTCAGTAAACCTCGAGTAAACCTCGTTTCCACAAAACACCCGACGCACAGGTTGGTAATGAACCTATCTTACGCTCTCGGCCATGTAGGATACTAATAATAACGTTGATACGTAATCGAATTAGCTAAACACTTCCAACTAAAAAAGAGAAATTGCCAACCGCAAAATTAAGTTAAAGTGTTTTATAGTTCAGTAGTTGTAAAGATTGTATGAAAATAATAATTGAATTTAAGAAAAACAACTTATACATGCTAAATTATTAATGTTTATTTTCCATGATTTCTTTACCAAAGATAACTGGCAAAATCTTATTTTATGTAACAATTATAACTGAGCATAATAAATGATTTTAGTAATGAACTGAAACTTTCCTACCAGTATTCAAATGAAAACTTGGCAAGTGGCATACATGTATTGCATATCACATTCATGTTGTATGTAAAATAATAACAATATGCAATATAATACTCAGCCATATTCATAAATTTAGCAACCCAAGAAATAGTGCAAAAAATCATACATACTTAAGAGCAAAGTGTACTTTTGCAATTGCTTTAGAGCCCCGGTCCTGTGGTTAGACCATATACTTTAAAATCACGCTGTTGCGGATTCGAATCCCGCCTCCGTCCAGCATATTTTTATTATGGTTTCCCCACCTCTGTTTGTTATATGCTTTTCATAAAGTTAATCGTTATTTTAGTACAGCAGGATTCAAAAATATATTTTCAGACAGCAGAAACTGAAACTTTAGCCGAAGTAGCAGACCATATGACGGTATGTTCAAGTATAAATACAGAAATATAAAGCCATTTGTCTATTAAAGTATGAAACATTATATAACAAACCATTTGTCTATTAAAGTATAAGACATTATATAACAAATATACTGAGCTAAAAATGATCATTAATTGGATTTTGGCTGTAATGGCAATATGTAGTATACACTGTAATTTTAAGAATACACCACATCTATAAAATCTAGGAAATACTTATATGTTTGGTTCGTCTTCAGGTGGCAGTTGTGGAATATACAAACCAGAGTGTGTATATTGGAGAAATGGAGGGAAACATGATGACCTTTGCCCGTCGGCCAGTCGGAAAACTAACAAGTTCTCTCAACGTAAAAAATAAACAGAGCGTGATTTTGAAACCCTTGGACAAAATGAAAATTAATCGTCGATTTTTAATTGCAAAATTCGAAGGATGTAAGAAAGACAACGTAATACAATTATCGGAAATTCAGATTCAACTTATAAATCAGTCCGTAGCTTCGTATTGTTCCAAACAAGCTTCAGACATCCAAAACCTCATATATTTGGTATGATCACAAATATCAGATAACAGTGTGCCTGTACATATCTTTTAAACCTTGTTTTTGTATTTCAGTAAGCTTACATTGTGTTTACATTTTGTAAATATTTGTACATTTTATGATTGAGTTATTTTTTTATATACTTTTGCTTTGCCTTAAAGCCTATTTTATTTTAGTAAGTAAATAATTCAAGTTTCATTTTTTGAACAGAGAGAATCGGTCAATGGCGAAGTCGGGAATCTAGTCTTGGTCTCTCGAGAGCCATTCCAGTATGCTAAGCTCTTACACTACATAACTAATTATTAAAGTTCTTCCTGTGATTTCTGTGATGGAGTTTTTTTTATTTATCCACTCCTCTGTGCATAACGCCTGACATATTTGAGAAAGTGCCGTCTTTGGTATTCATGAAATATTACATTTATACCCTTTATTGTCACTTGATAACAGTTCGAAGGCCATCATGCTTTGGCTCATCTACTTTGTGTTTATTATATTTTTTTTTTCATTTTTTTTTTCATAATTTGATTGTATGAAATACCCCTTCTTACAACAACATTTGTGTCCAGCATAAGCTGACTCAGAGTCTGATATAGTGACATCCTTGTAGGAAATATAAATCCACTTTTAAATGTTTGCTATAGGTTGTTTAGCATATACTATAAAGTATTCCGATCAAGAACATGTCTTGTAAATGACGAGAACGAATGATAGAAGTATTATTATTTTCTTGAATAGATAACTTTAAGCAGATACTTTAGGTTTATTTTAATGATATGGAAAGAAATATAGAACAATAAAAAAGTATTGAACCTGCTCCATGTTTACTGATGGAACATTCACCAATTATGTTAATCATGTTCTCGATGACTTTTTTTATTTAAGCATACTTTAAATGTACTGTTCATAACATACACTAAGTTGTTTGTCATTCACGTTGTGAATAAATTGTTTAAAACTGTATATGTGTTATAACCGAAAAATGTTCAATACTGCTATTCATTTAAATGCCCCAGTCTGAGAGGCAAATAGATTTCACTTGTCTGTCTGTTCGTCGGTTCATTCAGCTGTCACAAAACATTTTGTCACACGTATCTCCGGCAGTAAATTAGCAAGAGTCGTAAAACCAGCATGTCTAGTTTTGCATCTTAAGTTCTATTTGTCTGTTGGCTGTTTGTATGTTTGTCAAATAATCATATTTGTATTTCACTTCATCTGGTAACATCCCCGAATTGTTTTGGTTATGTTACCAAACCTTTCAAGATTTAGTTGGTAATATTCCCAGAAATATATTTAACTCTGTCAATAAATGTGAGCTGGTTAAGCTCTGCGATTATGTTAAAGAATCAGTATGTATTCGTAATGTTATTCCTAATAATAATTATTATTATTATTAATTTAGTTCATCCTCTGATACTGCTGCCTTTACGTTAACATATTTGTGTCTTTAACCATAGCACTAACCATGTACAAGCATTTGATATCAAAAACCTAAGTGTATGTGTTTAGACGATGTTCTGATGTATATGACTTATAAACGTCTGTTCTGTTCTTTTCTGTGTTTTTTTTTAAAATCATAATATGCGAAAGTCCACACTTGTATTTAAAATAATTATTGTCAAATTGTAAAATTGCAAGAGACATACCTGTGATACTGAAATAACATTCTAGTAGGTTTAAACAACCAGGAATATGTAATCTATGTCTTTCTATCAATCAACACTTATTAGAGTCAAACGTCATGGTCATAACTCATATTCGCCATTAAAATGTTGTCGTATTTACTTATTCCCTTCTAAGAGGACACATTTTATCTGCAAATATATGTTATCATCTGAACACCATTGAGCACTATGTCTACTTTCCTCACACTTTGAATGGTCATAATCTTTAAACTGCCTTAAAGTCATCCAATGGCAATGACCAATCAGCTGTCATTTAAGTCCATGCATATTTCGATTGTTCAAATAATCCTGACAACATGGCGCTCAGGGGTTGGTGGGGATTAATGTTTGACAAACATCTCTTGTTATAAAATGTTTATATTTTTATTGGAAATATTACCAACATTTGCGAATATTGCATGTTTTAGAAATGTTTAGAACAATTTTAGTCATACTTAAGATTATTCTGGGAATATTACAAACATGCTGTAAAACCTGCTGTTAATTTTAATACTATGCAATGAAGATTTTGGTAATATTTCCAGAATGTTTCATGTCCTACAGCAGCCCACGTGGAGCTTTTTCTTTTGGATTATTTTATTTCAATTCATCTTTTGATATGCCCAAAAAAGTCTTGGTAATGTTTCCAAATATTTCAAGATAATATAATTGTATTCAGGATGAATTTGAGAACGATAACGGAAAATGTTCGTAATTCATTTTGGGAATATTACCAAATATTTGTGACAATTCTAGTTTAAGAATGATATAGAAAATCTCTCGGCATAATATGGATTATTTTGGGAATGTTCTCAAAAATGTTGAAAAGCCCCAGTTTTCAATACTATACTATGAACTGTTTGGTCTTACATAAACTATTTGTGGAGTTTTCAAAGGCTTTTTGTTGAATTAGTTTGTTTTTAGTTCATCTGGTAATATTCTCAAATAATTTTGGTAATGTTACCAAATATCACGATCAAATTGGTATTATTCCCAGAAAACCTGGACATTTTATTCAGAATCCTAGCAGAAAATGTTCATCATTTATTTTGGGAATATTACCAAATATTTGTGACTTTTCATAGTTGAAGAATATTTTTGGAAATTTCTCGGCATAATATCGATAGTTTTGGGAATGTTCCCAAAAATGTTAAAACCCCCACTATAACTTTAAATACTATACTTTGAAATGTTTGGTAATATTCCCGAAAGGTTTTGGTAATGTTACCAGAAATTTCAAGATTAACTTTGGTAATATTCCCAGAAAACCTGGACATTATTTCCAAGACAAATTTTAAATGTTAGCCGAAAATGTTCATAATTCAGAAAAATTACCAAATATTTGTGACAACCCCTAGTTTTTATTAATTTTAGAAAACCTCTCAACATACTATGGATACTTTTGGGAATATTACCAGAAATGTTGAAAACCACACCATAACTCTTCGATACTATATTACAAAGTGTTTGGAAATATTTTCAAATTGTTTTGGTAATGTTACCAACTTTTCAAGATCAAATTGGAAATATTCCCAGAAAACCTGAACATTAAACTCAGAATAATAGCAGAAAATGTTCATCACTTATTTTGGGGAATATTACCAAATATTTGTGACTTTTCATCGTTGAAGAATATTTTAGAAAATCTCTCGGCATAGTATTGATTATTTTGGGAATGTTCCCACAAATGTTGAAGTTGGGAATGTTCCCAAAAATTCAGATTCCTAGCAGAAAATGTTCATCATTTTTTTGGGAATATTACCAAATATTTGTGACTTTTCATAGTTGAAGAATATTTTAGAAAATCTCTCGGCATAGTATGGATTATTTTGGGAATGTTCCCACAGATGTTAAAAAGCCCACCACAACTTTCAATACTATTCTACAAAGTGTTTGGAAATATTTTCAAAATGTTTTGGTAATGTTACCAAATTTTCAAGATCAAATTGGTAATATTCCCAGAAAACCTGAACATTATATTCAGAATCCTAGCAGAAAATGTTCAAAATTTTTTGGGAATATTACCAAATATTTGTGACTTTTCATAGTTGAAGAATATTTTAGAAAATCTCTCGGCATAGTATCGATTATTTTGGGAATGTTCCCACAAATGTTAAAACCCCCACCACAACTTTCAATACTATACTACAAAGTGTTTGGAAATATTTTCAAAATGTTTTGGTAATGTTACCAAATTTTCAAGATCAAATTGGTAATATTCCCAGAAAACCTGGCATACTATGGATACTTTTGGGAATATTACCAGAAATGTTGAAAACCACACTATAACTCTTCAATACTATACTATGAAGTGTTTGGTAATATTCCCAAAGATATTTCTAATCCTACAGAAATGCTTTGAGGACATTACAAAGGGTTTCTGTTGAATAAAAATGTTACCATGCTGAAAAGGGAAAGTTG
Source organism: Mya arenaria (assembly GCF_026914265.1). Lineage (NCBI taxonomy): Eukaryota > Metazoa > Mollusca > Bivalvia > Myida > Myidae > Mya > Mya arenaria. The sequence goes on along the minus strand of NC_069130.1, from coordinate 32,510,398 downwards.
CGTTTTCCCTTTTCATTTTGCGGTTTGTTTAAGGTTTTCTTAAATGAAATTAAGTATTTTATTAACAATTCTGGAAAGAAATGATGAGCTATTGGTGTAAATATAGTAATGAATTAATGTCCATAACGGGAAAAGAAACATTTCTTCTTGTTTACATTTCTTCTTGTTTTGAACATGTTGTTTACATGGGACAGTTTTTTTAAGAAGACACACTGATGTAATGTATTTACGGTAAATGTCAACTGATGGAAATTTTAGTTTTCTCTGAAATATCTCAAAGCAGGGAAAGATCAATAACAAAGCAATGTGAAGTCTCGTAAATAAAGTAGATCCTATTATACTTAATGAAAGTAAAATGATGGTGACAAACGGTACCAACTGGAGAAACATTTTCTCAGAATATACATTTTTAATGATCACCTAGACAAATAAAACGCTATGTGGATGTCTGTGGCCCAGCTTAACGATCACCTAGCTTGAGATGTGCCACATACCAATAACAGAGCAGAGCTTCACAATCAAAACTTTGACATCCAAATGTTTGGTTAAAATCTGTATTATAGAAACAATAGAGGGCTTAACTCAGAACAATGCCATTTTTCACTGGCATATTTCACTGGCATTTTTCTCTTTCTTTGGAATATACTTTCAACGGGTAGTCGAAGGCGACGTTTAATTTGAGATCATTGATCCAGATAATTATAATATCAAAACCTAAATACTTAACAAGTCTGTTGTAAATGAACAAAAAATTCAATGTATGCATGCATCTAGATTTGTTCCCACATGAAGGAACACAGTACATGGGTCCAATAAATAATGAAGGGTAGTAAATACCTACATTGAAAACAGAAACACTCCGGAGTGTTTGTACTTTACCAAGACAACTTAAACAAATGACCTATTATTGGGATGCATTTCATTATTTAGTTAAAAAAAACAAAACTATCTTTATAAAGCTCAACTGACCATCTCCGTCGGACATGCACAGGAGATGTTCCTTGCCACTGTGTGTGTGTTTCGTGTGTGTGCCGTCAGATGGTGAGTGTTTCATCCACGTGGAGATGGTGAAATGTTCCCGCAGCGTGTGATCCACATGCCCCTCTGGGACAACGACATGGTTTGTTTCCCCGTCAAAGGCATATATCTTGTCCCCATCATTTCCATCGTCAGTCGGGATGGCATTCGTCCAATTGGACGTCAAGGTAGGGGCCGGCAGTAGGTCCACACTGCCATCACTTGCACCTAGAAATAAAAAATATGTTGCAGTTCTTATGTAAAACATGTTGCAGAAATAGAAAATTTGTTATGGATCACGTTATAATGTGGCATATGAAAAACTTGGTGGAAATTGGAAACATTGAGAGATTGAGAGATCCAGGAGGTAAACAAGGACATTGAAAAGTGATTTTTGTAAATCCAATCCTAAAATTCTTCCATTTCAATAGTGTTACTAACTCCTTTCAGCAAAATATCACATTTTCTGTCACATTTTTGAATAATAATGAATAATTGGTTTTTCACACAAAAACGTTACATGAATGAGTCCCTCAAATGCCCAAAAGGTACCAAAACCTTTTATATTTTAATGTTGCTCGAGACCTTCTTGCAGTAACCCCACAGTTATTATGTTATAGTTCCAAACATTTATTTCGTTTTAAAATCTCCTATACTCATTTTTTTTTTCACCATTTCAGGGTGATCACCAAAAATTATGAACTAAGATCAGAGCAGGGATCAAACCCAGGACTCTTTGATCCAGGTTCTAATGAGCTTACTACTCAGCCACTCTTCACAACACAATGTTTTTTTCAATGATTAACATATATTTTAGTTGTCACTTCCATAACTTTATAAGTCGCTGGTATTACTTTTCTGACATTTCTGTGACATAAACATAAACTGAAGAAGCGCCAACAAGCTACCTCAATCTAACAGTACGGACATGTCATGATAAAGCTATATATTGATTTCTGTATATTTCTTTGTCCACAAGAGAACGCTTGCTCATGTTTCCAATTTACTTTCTTGAAATATTTATCTGCCTCAATGGTCCAAAAGACATTAAACTAACAGACGATTACTCCTGTATATATCATTATTTTTATTTCTCTATCTATAACTATTAAATGACATGACAATAATTTGTGTACTCAGTTACACACTTCTACACAATTTGTCTCTGATGGGTAATTTTTGTAAAAGATAAACAAAGAAAACTTAATTCAAGTAAATAATATTGTTTGTTTTTGCAAAAGAATAAATTAGTATGCCTGATACCCAGGCACTGGTACTGGTACTTGAAGAACTTGCTTAAAATCCAAACTTTTAACAAAGATGTTAAAATGTTTAATGCCATATACTAAAGAAAGGATTTAAGCTACTTAATTATAGTTCTTATTTCAGAGAGAGTAGATTTCAGAGAGAGTAGATGTGGTCATGCAATATTACAGTCATTTTAAAGTCATAATATTTCAGACAATAATAACATTTAATCAATCTGAAATGAACACGGAAATTTTTTGCTGACTGTCCACAAACATGACAATATCCTAGTCATGAACCCATTTGTTTTAAATATTACTTTTTAATGTAATCTCTTTAGAAACAAGGCTATATTTTTCTTCACATTCCTCTAGTTTCCGTACTAAAGAAATATGACTCATAAGTCAAAATCCTTTTAAATTCACACAAAAAGTTGCTCATTGGCATCAAATGTGGAGTATGTTTAGTGATATTACTGTACATAAATTTTACCTTGCAAAGTTCCGTTTTCACAAAAGTTTAGCCAAATTTGTGAGATTACAATGTAATAAATTAAAAGTCATCACTTAATCATTGGATAACATACACATATCAAAAATTTGCAGCGTTTTAAATTTGCAACCTGAATCATTCCTGACAATTGCAAATATTAAACCCAAAATATGCAAAATATAACTAGTTACAGTACCACTCAGAAATTGCAGGAAGGTGATACCGGGAAATACCAAAGTGGTGTGAAAGAAAGCTTCCTTCTCTGATTGCAGGAAAACTGGAAGTCCAGACAGCTCAATTTGATGACAACAAAATGTGCTGGTAAAATTACCCTGCTTGATGAGTTTTGTCTTCTTATAAGAACTTCACAATTTCTGTTTTTGAGCACAATCTTTTTTAAATTGTTTTGCACGGCCGTAAATGAACTTACAGTGGTCATGTCTCAGAGTATATCTCAATTCTTCTATTGAATCTGATTCATTCCTGTTCCTTTTTACAACACGGCCCATGATGGGGGAAATGTTTCAAAACCAAAATTGAACCAATGAATTCAATGAAAGGCCGACTGTCTGAATGTTATGAATCACCATCATTGTTAGTAAGCTCAGTAATGATTCTTAAAAAAAAAGAGTTACCATAAGACTAGTTAGGAAATAAATGCAGCTTAATAAGAGATGAAACATTTAGAAGAAAAACTAATTTTAATATCTATCTCCAAAGTAACTCTATCAATGGCAAAATTCTATTTAAACTATTACATACCACAGGCATCCTCTTTTTCCTATCATATATTTACCACCACTTTTGTTTAGCTACATTATAATACTTTAGATCCTAGATCATGTTTGTTTAACAGGGCTCATCCTACCAGGCGACTTAGGCGATTAAGTCGCCCTGCCGCGGCAACTTTGCTATTTTCTAAGATCATAGCGAAGTCAACTTCGCCGACTTTTTCAAAGATCAAAATGTCGATATCGCTAAGAACTAACGCTTGTCAAAACAGAGCGACTCCGCCTCCCGCCTGTCAGCTCGATTGACAAACAGCCAATCGTGTTAAACCTAGTGAATATGCTCCATTGACTTTGGCCAATGAGAACACTTGTTTGCACCACTGACTTTGTGTACATGCGCTATGTCATCGATGTAATAAAATTGTAAGGGATTAATATTTAAACTTGCCGATGTTTGTCAAAAGGGGGTTGTCACGGTGCCAGGACCCTAAATTAGGGATGGTTACAATTTTTTTTGGTCTGGACCTAGGATTCCCCAGGCCTGAAACGTAAAGCTGATGATGTTGATAGTGATGACATGATCGACAGTTCAAATAAGAAATCATTCAAAAAGTCAAATTATCAAAATAATTTCAGTTGGTACAAACAAGATGCAGATAAAAAATGGCACTGCGAAGTTTGTTGAGGTGCTAAGTTGTACAACGCCTACGCCCGTGGACATGACCAACCAGCAAAAACAACCAATCATCAGAGACATGGCTTATGTAAGTATTTATTAAAACAAAAGAAGCATTGCTTAGTCCGCAGATAAATCAATTCAAAGTGGTATTAATTTTAAGGTTTCTGGCTTATATATTTTAAAACATGTTGTAACATATGCCCAAATTATTTTAAATGACAGCTGAAAATGATGAGATACTGTGAAATAATTTGTGTATTTTCAGCAAATCAGCACAAGGCCGCCTTGGAGAAGACAGTTCTGAGTTACCCTGAGGCCAAACTGTCCAAGGATGACGAGCTTGGGGTCAAGCTCCTTAAGACTGCCTACCACCTGGCCAAGCGGGAGCTCCCCAAGGAGGAATTTCAGTACCACCTCCAGCTTGCCGGGGCCATAGGTGATCTCGGCTGACCTTGAGACCTACATTGTGTAGACTGATCAAGTGTATAGTGCTTCTTGTTTTGAGAACTAGGATGTGATGATATATTGACTACTTTTTTTTTTTACAATTGATGTCATGTTGTTTGATTTCAGCTAGTTTTGTTTGTATTTATAAGCTTATTTTATTTATTCATCATGTATTAAATTCTGATATATATTTATGTGTGCATGATAGGTTTGAATGTAATAAAATGTTTGAAACTTGACTTTTTTTTTAAAGGTATATACAACAAATTAATTCCAACTAAAAACAACCAGTATGACTATTTTAAAACAATTTAAACACCTATTTATTTTACACCTATTTAAATGCATAGAAAAGTTATCCAGGACACACCAGAACCCACCATTTGACATTTAAAATCTCAAAATTTTCCGACCTGCAAGAGGAGGAAACCCCCTCCAGCACCCTCCCCTGTTCTCACTTCTCCCTAAAATTTCTGTCTAGGATGAGCCCTGGGTAAGCCCTTAAAAAAATGACCCTACCTACGAAATAAGAGTTTAAAACCTTAAAAAAATAAGCAGAAAACAACTTTAACACTATTCCTCAATGATGACAATAACTTTCTTACATAAAGCCCAATAAAAAATAAATAAAAAGCCGGCATTCCCTCTCTGTTTTCAAAAATAATGTTACCCTAACCAAACCATTTGTTCTTGCCTTATTTGTAATTCATTCTTTTACATGCGCATTTACTTATATATATATATATAGCAAAGTTTTCATAATGAAACTATTTTTATCTACTTTTTTTGATTTTGAAATAACAACATCTGGACATCTTACATTTCTCCTGAGAATCAGAAGATATTTTTATACATAATACTTGCATTATAATTGTGTTTATGGTATGACCTTCACATTTTCAAGGTTTTTTTTCGAAGAAATATTCCAGGTTTAAAGTCTGTATAAAAGGTTGAGATTTTTCTTTTCACAACGACTTTCAAATTAATTGTAAAACTTATATATTGCTTGCTTTTTGCTATTACCTTGAATCAGTTTAACATGGACAGACAAAAAATCACGAATGCTCATCCGATTTGAGAAAAACAAACTAAACCTGAAATTATTTGTTGTAACCACAATGTTACCGGGAATGTCTTCATCATTAAAATGTTTCTCTCGTTATTTGAGGCCTAAGGCACTCCTCTTTTTACCACATAATAGCAGTCATACATTCTATAGGTTTTGTTGTTTGTTTGAACCAGATAAGTGAAGAACTTATACTTTGAAAAGCTAAGGACTAACTTTTAGATAAACTACGGACTAGGACTTTGATAAGCTAAGGAGTAACACTTAGATAAGCTTGGGATGAAACACTTTGATAGGCTAAGAGTAGATGTATATAAGGTCAGGAAAGATGTAGAGAGCTAAGCTAAGGACCAAAATCTTACCACAGAGTTTTCTCTGTGAGATAATGCTGTATGTGTCACGATCGCATCCCTTGCCGATGTGTTTAGTCTGTAGGGTCATTTTAACAGTGACTCGGTCCACCGTACAGCTCTCCTCGCACACCTGTAAGTGGGCGGAGTCTGTCAGCGTGTGTCGACCAGTACCAGGCGTGTACTCTATGTGGTCCGGGAAATCTGAAAAATACAATCAAATAATAAAATAGTTATTCAGTTTTAAAAGGGTAAAACATGAATAACTTATTGATTACATTTTCTGGTGCATACTGGTAATTTTATGTCTCAAAATGTGATAGACCAATGGCATTGGAGATCAGTTTAAGCAATATTTTTAAGTCTTCAATTTTTTAAGCAAAGCTGAATAAAAAAAGAAAAGTTGCATGATGAACTTTTGATATATAATGATTTTCTATACAATAAAACACATGCCAGTAAACTTCCATCTGCTAAGCATATACCCCCCTCCGATCATTTTTACATTAAGGCAGAATACAACCAGTGACATTCGAGACAATATACTTCCTATCAACTTGTAGAAATTCAATCAGGGAATCTGATGGCTTTCTCATTATGTTTCCATCTACAAGATTCTTATGTGATAAATGAAATCTGATGACTGTCACATGATTTGTTCTTGAGTATGACCACAGAGGAATACAAGTCTGAGGACTCGCGTCGGATAAACAACTTTTTTTTCTATGGCGAGTGAATTTATGTAAAAAATTATAAGACAGTATTAAATATTACAGCTTGCTACTAGAATAAACACCAAAAGTCCACAAACAAAATCACGAAATGATACGAATGAGGAGTTTAACACTTATAGTAGCCTTTAAATCAAACCATTGGGTGATAACTATATATGACATTATACTCTGACTGGACTGTAGCATTATACCTGTCCATCCATTTCTGCATTTTTCCTTCACCATGATGTTAATGTAGGCTGGCTCTGACACCATTCCCCGGCAATCTCGTGCACGGATCTTCAAGATGAAACTGTAGTGATCTGTATGGTACACTGACTTCGTGTTCTGGAGAATACCTGCAAATATATTAACATCTTCGATATACCATAACAGTACAAAACATTTAAGAATAAATTTGATTCATGATGTTGTAGTGGTTGGCATGGTAACATATTCAGGAAGGTTTCTGTAGAATGGGAGAAAATGATATCAATATAAAACATATCCTTATATTATCATAAAGTTTGAGCATATTTTTTCAAAACAATGTCATGAAAATATTAATGGCAGTAAATCAACATTGCCTTCTAGTTCAAGATAAATGTGAGATAAATTTTCTGAAAAAAAAAGTTCTTAAAAGCTTCCAGCTATCTATCAAAAAACGGCTGAAAATGGCATTTTGCTTCTTACATGAACCAGAAAATCAAATAAGGCTGCCAATTACCAATCAAGGCACAGTGTAACTATCTAGAGACTGGCGTCCTTTGGGACATTCAGTTATAAATGTTGTATTTGTAAATGTTTTCCCCATTACATCTGCGCATAATTTATCAATATTTGGCGCTTGTCTATAGTGCACTATGCAACGTTTGTCAAGAAGAATGGAAATACCAGGGCACATAATAGAAACAAGCTTGTTATTCAGCTCTCTGCATTTGGAATTCACTGACAGCGACAATAACGACTTTGGCATGAAAAGGTCTCCCAGGCCGTAATTATGCCTGCAACTTTTCCTTTCATACCAGGGTTTGTGTTGATAGAATAATATCATGGTTTATTTTTCTGAGAAATACAATTATTGATGAATTTAATCATGTAAAGTGTCTGGAAGAAGACCATAGCTATTTCAGCAATATCTGAGAAAACTGCAGAGAAGAAAAGAAATACAAGAGCTCTACTAGTGGATTATGTGCTCAGAAGTATTTTTTTCTAAAAAAGTCAAGACATACATTTTGTAGGTTGACAATATTACACAGAACAATAGGCCTTGCCTTAAATGTCTATATGTGTGTATTATCATAGTATGAGTTACAATTTTCATTGAGATGATCTCGAATAGCTTTTGAGTTATAGTGTATGAAGGCTTAAGTTTGTTCACTATAAACCATTATTGACAATTACATCAAGGTTTATAAATCTGACTATAAAAATATTTTATTTGATACCTCAAAATAAAGTGGAGGTATTTCGTTATGTAAAAGAAATTAAAACACTTTATATCTAATAGTTACAGTTTATATTTGGTGTTCTGAATAGTCAAGTTGGCAGATCAAGAGCAGCAAATAACCCAAAATAAAAGCTAACTTTCCAAGCATTGTGTGCAAAAAGCCTCCATACAAGTCAGTGAATGAGTGAACTTCAGAAAAACCCCTTTTATGAAACCAATTCATGACACAGTGGAAATATGGCGGATGTACTTGTCAGGGGCTTTCTCAATAATAATTAAAGGTCAATCATACCGCATTGAGGGATCCCAGGGTATCGCATTGGGGGATCCCCGGGTATCGCATTGAGGGATCCCCTGGTATCGCATTGGGGGATCCCCAGGTATCGCATTGGGGGATCCCCGGGTATCGCATTGGGGGATCCCCGGGTATCCCATTGGGGATCCCATTAGCGGAGGCATGAGCCAGTTCAATTGTGCATGAGAACAGTAAATATTTTTCTTCCTTGTTATTAAATTACCACCTTATCAAAGAAAGTGACCTGGGAGTCTCCAAAGGCATACTTTTTATCTTTAACATAATTAACAGTGTCTGATGGAAGAGCTTTTGGCCTTATATAGTAGAAATACGTATTGAGCGTGACACCAATTACGCAGGCTGATCAAGTTTATCTCTTCACAGGCACTTATCAAATTAATCTGTTTACTTGACTTCAAGCCGATCAATTTTACTCTAAATTACAGCATTTTCTGAGAAAAGTATTTACAAAGACAAAAACTGTGTAAAAGATTACTGCAGAATTCAAGAAGAATTCTTCTAATTAAATGGAACTGTTGTTTACATGTAGCAGAACAGTACTATTAACAAGAAATCTTGTAGTTCTTTGTACCAGAAAATCCCTTTATTTGTTCCAATGAATTTCTCAGAACAACGCAGTCATTATACATATATAAATGCTCATGAAAAAGTCTTCCATGACAAAACCTCTTTAAGTTAAATAATAGATACATTTTTCCCCTTTCTTTTTTGGTAAGCAATTATTTTAAAATGTCATGTTCATGAACATTTGTTCAGTTTAGGTCAACAAATATTTGATGAAGTCAAAATATGAAAATCAATCTGTTACACCTTTAAAGTCATCATAGATGATTAACTAAATCAGAGAGGAAATCCAAAACATAAATTATTCATTAAAGCAATTCAATTAATCATTAAAATGATTTTACTACAGAATTATTAGACATATTTGGTTTGCAATCTCAATTATTCTGTAATTATGTCTCCCCCTCTCTGGGGGAGACATATTGTTTTTGCCCTGTCCGTCAGTCCGGTAGTCCGTCAGTCCGTCAGTCCGTCCGTACGTCACACTTGGTTTCCGATCGATAACTGGAAAACCGCATGACCTAGGATCACCAAACTTGGTAGGGAGGTTGGTCGTGAGGTGTAGAGGATCCCTATTGTTTTTGGGGTCACTAGGTCAAAGGTCAAGGTCGCGGCGATTCATGGGGAGACATATTGTTTTTGCCCTGTCCGTCAGTCAGTCCATCAGTCTGTCAGTCAGTCAGTCAGTACGTCACACTTCGTTTCCGCCCAATAACTATAGAACTCTTAGACCCAGGAACTTCATACTTGGTATGCTAGTTGGTCATGACTAGTAGATGACCCCTATTGAATTTGGGGTCACTAGGTCAAAGATCAGGGTCAACGTGACCTTGAGGTGAAGAAACGGTTTCCACTCAATAACTAAAGATCCTTTGGGTCCAGGAACTTCATACTTGGTATGCTAGTTGTTCATGACTATTAGATGACTCCTATTGATTTTGAGATCAAAAGGTCAAAGGTCAAGGTTACCTTCAGGTAAAAAATGTTATGTTGGCAGTGACCTTAAGCTTAAAAATGGTTTCTGCTCAATAACTAAAGAAAGCTTGTACCCAGGAACTTCATAGTTGTTCATGACTAGTAGATGACTCCTATTGATTTTGAGATCAGTAGGTCAATGGTCAAGGTCACCGTGACCTTGAGGTGAAGAAACTGTTTCCGCTCAATAACTAGAGAACGCTTGCAACCAGGAATTTCATACTTGGTATGCTAGTTGGTCATGACTAGAAGATGACCCATATTGATTTTGAGATCACTAGGTCAAAGGTCAAGGTTGCCATGACCTTGAAGTGAAGAAAAAGTTTCTGCTCAATAACTAAAGATCCTTTGGTTTCAGGAACTTCATACTTGGTAAGCTAGTTGTTCATGACTAGAAGATGACCCCTATTGATTTTCAGATCAAAAGGTCAAAGGTCAAGGTTACCTTCAGGTAAAAAATGATACGTTGGCGGTGACCTTAAGCTTAAAAATGGTTTCTGCTCAATAACTTAAGAACGCTTGTACCCAGGAACTTCATTCTTGGTACGCTAGTTGGTCATGACTAGTAGATGACCCCTTTTGATTTTGAGATCAGTAGGTCAAAGGTCAAGGTTGCCATGACCTTGGAGTTGAAGAAATGGTTACCGCTCAGTAACTAAAGAACACTTGCACCCAAGAACTTAATACTTGGTATGCAAGTTGGTTATGTAGATGATCCCTATTGATGTTGTGATCAGTAGGTAAAAGGTCATGGTCACGATGACTGTGAGCTGAAAAATGGTTTCCGATCAATAATTGAATAACGCTTGCGCCCAGGAACTTCATACAATGCAAACTTCGTTTACATTTTCCATGATTAATCAACAACACTTTTTTCTCTTCACTATTTAATATAATCGAATAAACCAAACTTCACTGTTGGTTTGTCTCCAGTCCAAAGTTACAAATTTCATGTCCATCATTTATTTTTTCTCAGCTACGACCACACAATAGGGGAGACAAGCGCTTTTTCAAAAAAGCAATCTCTAGTTATTCTTACAGTTTGGATGAAACGTTTTATCTGCATACACAAGATTTTCACCTCTTCAACATGTATTTTTTTTTATTGAAATTGCCAAAGTGTGCAACTTACTTTTCAAATACATGATTCATACTCATATCAGTTTCATCCATATAAGTTTGGATTCTAAGTTTTTTTGTCAAGTTTAGATTATAACAAAGTTTCACCTTTAAGATACCAAATAGAAATGTTTAACAGCCCTTATACACAATATGTTATGTGAAATTTTTAATAAAACAGGGATTATAACTAAGAATACTAAAGTGGATAGAAATAAGACAAATTTTCGAAGAGACAGTTGTGATTTCAGAATCCCTCTGAAAGTAAGTATCCACCCCTTGGGAGAGGTATTATATTAATGGGAGAGGTTTAACAAGATCTCCATAAATACTGCCTTTTAAATTTTACTCCTCAATTTAAGAATCATTAATTTGCAGTATGATTCAATTTACCATTTTTTGCATTGTTTTAATGGAAACATGAAATCTGGTTGTTTTCCAGACACCTCTAACTCTCAAAATAACTTCAACATAATTGTGCCTCAAAAAGAATATTCCATGGTCCTTTTATAGGCACATTTCTAAGTGCAAATTTAACTTTGGCATAAACTGCAGAAAAATAAACATTTTGGGTTATTTGCGTTATTACATGTTAGCGGTTTGACCAGTGGGGTTGTATCAATTTTGAAATATTTTTTGATTTTTTTTAAAAATTAGCATATTCAACGTCAAACATCCTTTTTCATTGGACGGTGTAGATTTGCACATGCACATGAGCTAGGCTACTGTGTGACAAGGAATCACAACACAGTCAGTGTGTAATACAGAATTTATGTCCAGTTTCAATATTTTGTGTTTTAATCAGTACACTATTTTAGATTTTAGAAAAAAAGAGGAATGATATAAATAATGACACAAACTCCTTACTGCTCACATGTATTTTATTGTTTTTAAGTAAAATATTAAATAAACTTGATGAAAATCGATTATCAACAATCATGTGTGATGATTGTCCATGTTGGGCTTCCATGATTATTCAGTAACTTTATATTCTGGGGCCATCACTCGGTATCATTTTCTAAAGGCCATATTAAATTGTGACCTTGGTGGACCTCCTGGGCAAGAGACAAACACCTGTGCCAGTTTTGCATATCCATACAGACTGGATCATTTCCTGCTTTCAACTTGAACAATGATGACAAGCAACAAGCGTTATTCCCATGGAGGACTCATCCATGTCATATTTCATCAATATCTGATCACTGATAGAATCTTGATGCCATATGGCGGAGATGCAGCTCAAAGCTCCGAAATGTATGCCATATGACGGAGATGCAGTTCAAAGCTCCGAAATGTACAAGTTCATCAGACTGTGCTATGTTGACTGTGCTTCACTCATAAAACTCAATTAAAATGGCTGCCATAGCTAGTTGAAATGTGTTGTCATTATCTGGTTAACAGGTGTTTTTATAGGGGTGTGGTGGGGGTGGGGGTACACTACATGCTTAGATTTCATATTAAGTTGCAGTTAAATATCATTTTTGATGAAAATATGCTGTATACTAAAGTGACCAGCCAGACCTAAAGTTGGCCTCAAAAGTCTAAGACTCTACTGATTGTGAGCAAAGAAGAGTCTCAGAAGGTTGGACTATACAACGCAGAATAATAATGCCTGGTAATCAGTTTTCGAGATTTTGTTTAGGATAAATGACGTCAATAAACAGTAATAGCAAGAAATCATTTACAAATAAACATGCTAGGGGACAATAAATAACTTATAAGGACTTTGTCTTTTGGAAGGCAGGAAACAAGGCAAAAGGTACTGTCCAAAATGTCCAACGCATAGAGCTTTGTAAATTTGCATTCAGTTTTCTTTTAAGTAACAGAAACCCAGAGTGTAAGTGTAGACTGTTGACAATGTGTCACCTGCTACAGGCCAATGTGTATGATTTCCACCATTTATCACCACAAGGAATGGACCAAGGGCACCGAATGCCACTGGAAAGTTCTGTTGTTCTTCTCATTATGTTATATTGTGATCAAGGTTTAAATGGGATGTCTCCTATTGTGTATAATTATAATTGTTTTCTATGCATGTCCACCATTATTTAAGTTGTATTAGTTTTTTGTTGTTTGTTTTGTATGTTGATAACACCATATCAACCTTGTTGATTCTCAACTTCTTGTATTCTTTGATAATCAGATGACCCGACAATGCCAATCCATTAAGAGAAAGCCTCATGAATTCATTATAATATAAAACTACCTCTTAGTACATTGGTTGATTGGTAACATTGTTAGTAATCATGAACGCTGCGTCATTTATGACAATGTAGTTTTCTCAGATTTGTGACAAGCATTTTCCTTACAATATAGTTTTCCTAAATAAACAAGCTCACACTTATATCATTAGCCTTAGTTTAAATATAATTTTTATTCTCCCACTTACCATCATTTGTTATCAAAAACGGCGCATCATCACTAACAATGTCGTATCCACAGATTCCGCTGTTCTCGGGTGATCGATCGTCATCGTGTGCGTGAACCTGGATAATGTTGGATGACACTGTTCCCTCAAGGAGATCGGCGCTGTATGTTGTCTTGTCAAACACGGGAGCAAATTTATCAACATCTAGCACCTTCACAGTGACAACCGCTCTGGAATTAACATATTAAACAACCTGATTATGGATCACCTGTTATAAATCAAAGCAGTGACAAATCTTGTATTATAAGGCAGCTACATTATTGTATGACAACACAATTCAATACATGTATCTCAGGTTAGCCTCTATTGTATAGCTAGGAGGCAATGTACTTCAAGTCAACCTCTGTTGTATAGCTAGGATACCTCTATTGTATAGCCAGGATACCTCTATTGTATAGCCAGGATACCTCTATTGTATAGCCAGGATACCTCTATTGTATAGCCAGGATACCTCTATTGTATAGCCAGGATACCTCTATTGCATAGCTAGGATACCTCTATTGTATAGCTAGGAGGCAATGTACCTCAAGTCAACCTCTGTTGAATAGCCAGGATACCTCTATTGTATAGGTAGGAGGCAATGTACCTCAAGTCAACCTCTATTGTATAGCCAGGATACCTCTATTGTATAGCTAGGAGGCAATGTACCTCAAGTCAACCTCTGTTGTATAGCCAGGATACCTCTATTGTATAGCTAGGATACCTCTATTGTATAGCCAGGATACCTCTATTGTATAGCCAGGATACCTCTATTGTATAGCTAGGATACCTCTGTTGTATAGCCAGGATACCTCTATTGTATAGCTAGGATACCTCTGTTGTATAGCCAGGATACCTCTATTGTATAGCTAGGATACCTCTGTTGTATAGCTAGGATACCTCTATTGTATAGCCAGGATACCTCTATTGTATAGCTAGGATACCTCTGTTGTATAGCCAGGATACCTCTATTGTATAGCCAGGATACCTCTATTGTATAGCCAGGATACCTCTATTGTATAGCCAGGATACCTCTATTGTATAGCTAGGATACCTCTATTGTATAGCTAGGAGGCAATGTACCTCAAGTCAACCTCTGTTGTATAGCTAGGATACCTTTATTGTATAGCTAGGATACCTCTATTGTATAGCCAGGATACCTCTATTGTATAGCCAGGATACCTCTATTGTATAGCTAGGATACCTCTATTGTATAGCCAGGATACCTCTATTGTATAGCCAGGATACCTTTATTGTATAGCCAGGATACCTCTATTGTATAGCTAGGATACCTCTATTGTATAGCTAGGATACCTCTATTGTATAGCTAGGAGGCAATGTACCTCAAGTCAACCTCTGTTGTATAGCTAGGATACCTTTATTGTATAGCTAGGATACCTCTATTGTATAGCCAGGATACCTCTATTGTATAGCTAGGATACCTCTATTGTATAGCTAGGATACCTCTGTTGTATAGCCAGGATACCTCTATTGTATAGCCAGGATACCTCTGTTGTATAGCCAGGATACCTCTATTGTATAGCCAGGATACCTCTATTGTATAGCTAGGATACCTCTGTTGTATAGCCAGGATACCTCTATTGTATAGCCAGGATACCTCTATTGTATAGCTAGGATACCTCTGTTGTATAGCTAGGATACCTCTGTTGTATAGCTAGGATACCTCTATTGTATAGCTAGGATACCTCTGTTGTATAGCCAGGATACCTCTATTGTATAGCCAGGATACCTCTATTGTATAGCTAGGATACCTCTATTGTATAGCTAGGATACCTCTATTGTATAGCCAGGATACCTCTATTGTATAGCTAGGATACCTCTATTGTATAGCTAGGAGGCAATGTACCTCAAGTCAACCTCTATTGTATAGCTAGGATACCTCTATTGTATAGCTAGGATACCTCTATTGTATAGCCAGGATACCTCTATTGTATAGCTAGGATACCTCTATTGTATAGCTAGGAGGCAATGTACCTCAAGTCAACCTCTGTTGTATAGCTAGGATACCTCTATTGTATAGGTAGGAGGCAATGTACCTCAAGTCAACCTCTATTGTATAGCTAGGATACCTCTATTGTATAGCTAGGAGGCAATGTACCTCAAGTCAACCTCTATTGTATAGCTAGGATACCTCTATTGTATAGCTAGGAGGCAATGTACCTCAAGTCAACCTCTGTTGTATAGCCAGGATACCTTTATTGTATAGCTAGGATACCTCTATTGTATAGCTAGGATACCTCTATTGTATAGCTAGGAGGCAATGTACCTCAAGTCAACCTCTGTTGTATAGCTAGGATACCTTTATTGTATAGCTAGGATACCTCTATTGTATAACCAGGATACCTCTATTGTATAGCCAGGATACCTCTATTGTATAGCCAGGATACCTCTATTGTATAGCCAGGATACCTCTATTGTATAGCTAGGATACCTCTATTGTATAGCTAGGAGGCAATGTACCTCAAGTCAACCTCTGTTGTATAGCTAGGATACCTTTATTGTATAGCTAGGATACCTCTATTGTATAGCCAGGATACCTCTGTTGTATAGCTCGGATACCTCTATTGTATAGCTAGGATACCTCTATTGTATAGCTAGGAGGCAATGTACCTCAAGTCAACCTCTGTTGTATAGCTAGGATACCTTTATTGTATAGCTAGGATACCTCTATTGTATAGCCAGGATACCTCTATTGTATAGCCAGGATACCTCTGTTGTATAGCCAGGATACCTCTATTGTATAGCCAGGATACCTCTGTTGTATAGCCAGGATACCTCTATTGTATAGCCAGGATACCTCTATTGTATAGCCAGGATACCTCTATTGTATAGCCAGGATACCTCTATTGTATAGCTAGGATACCTCTATTGTATAGCTAGGAGGCAATGTACCTCAAGTCAACCTCTGTTGTATAGCTAGGATACCTTTATTGTATAGCTAGGATACCTCTATTGTATAGCCAGGATACCTCTGTTGTATAGCTAGGATACCTCTATTGTATAGCTAGGATACCTCTATTGTATAGCCAGGATACCTCTATTGTATAGCCAGGATACCTCTATTGTATAGCCAGGATACCTCTATTGTATAGCCAGGATACCTCTATTGTATAGCTAGGATACCTCTGTTGTATAGCCAGGATACCTCTATTGTATAGCCAGGATACCTCTATTGTATAGCCAGGATACCTCTGTTGTATAGCCAGGATACCTCTATTGTATAGCCAGGATACCTCTATTGTATAGCCAGGATACCTCTATTGTATAGCTAGGATACCTCTATTGTATAGCCAGGATACCTCTATTGTATAGCCAGGATACCTCTATTGTATAGCCAGGATACCTCTGTTGTATAGCCAGGATACCTCTATTGTATAGCCAGGATACCTCTATTGTATAGCCAGGATACCTCTATTGTATAGCCAGGATACCTCTATTGTATAGCCAGGATACCTCTATTGTATAGCTAGGATACCTCTATTGTATAGCTAGGATACCTCTGTTGTATAGCCAGGATACCTCTATTGTATAGCTAGGATACCTCTATTGTATAGCCAGGATACCTCTATTGTATAGCTAGGATACCTCTGTTGTATAGCTAGGATACCTCTATTGTATAGCCAGGATACCTCTATTGTATAGCCAGGATACCTCTATTGTATAGCCAGGATACCTCTATTGTATAGCTAGGATACCTCTATTGTATAGCTAGGAGGCAATGTACCTCAAGTCAACCTCTGTTGTATAGCTAGGATACCTTTATTGTATAGCTAGAATACCTATATTGTATAGCTAGGATGCCATGTACCTCAGGTCAACCTCTATGGTTTAACTAGGATGCAATGTACCTCAAGTCAACCTCTATGGTTTAACTAGGAGGCAATGTACCTCAAGTCAACCTCTATGGTTTAACTAGGATGCAATGTACCTCAAGTCAACCTCTATGGTTTAACTAGGATGCAATGTACCTCAGGTCAACCTCTATTGCATAGCTACGATGCAAGGTACCTCAGGTCAACCTTTATTGTATTGCTAAGATCCAATGTACCTCAGGTCAATCGCTATTGTATAAATACGATGCAATGTACTTCAGGTCAATCTCTATTGTATAGCTAGGATGCAAGGTACCTGAAGTCAATCTGTATAATAAGTGTATAGCTAGGATGCATTGCACCAGCAGTTATCTATACATCTCCCTGTGGCTAACTTCTAGGTTACTTTGTAGTTCCCTGCTGCCTTGTGGAGAGAGATTTTTGTAAGATGGTCTAACATGCATTACATACAAAATCTCCATCTGAAATTATCTGTTAAAGCATGCAGTCCATTGATAGAAAGTAAGCTCTTCTATGGTCTTAATGAACAGCTGTCTGCTTACACAACTTGCCCAAGGCTTCAGTACTATTCTCTAAGGAGACAGGTTGTCGTCAATTTTGTTGATTGGTTAGAAGTCACGTGCTTCCTACATCAACAAAAAAATTCCAGGTACCATTTCCAGAGAGTTTACCGTCCAGCTTCCCAAATACATCTTTTATATGAAACATGATACTTTTATAAATATCTAAGTCATATGAAATTACAGCATTACCAATGCAGTAACAGTATACTTTTATAATTAATGACCAATTAGTTCTTGTTAACATTAACTCTCAACAAACAAAACTGATAAAAAATTAATCTTATTTCCATTTAACTCAAGTTCCCAAGTTTTTCACCCTCTTTGGTGACAAATTTTCACGTTGCACGCCACATGTAGAGAACTATTGAGCGATGGGAACTAATGAGTCTGAGAACTTTTTCTTGCTGACAATTTCACGGCAAAACTGTAATTCAATGCCTTCAAATATGATTGCCTCTTTTCACAGATAAATGTTAAGTACTTTTAAGAGAAAACTCAAGTAACTGTAGCTCATTGACTTTCTTCATCACATTGTACCATTATGCTCTCATCTTTTCCTTGGTTGAACATGTGATATGGTAAAATGTTTACTGTATTTTAACAGAAACTTGGCCTGAAATTGTCCGGAAATAAAAATGTATAGATTAGATAAGGGCTACTAAAATTTTGAATTCTCAATCGGGTTTACACAGAAGTCATTGTTTTGGTTAAGAAAAGTGGGTATTTCACTATGAGTGTACTGTACATGGCTCTGGGTTCCCCTCAGGCGATCACTATCGACGCCATTTGCGAAAAGGTGACAACAATTTGTTATAATATTTTCTTAAAATAACGTTGGCAGCGCATTATATTGAAATTGGGTCTCTGCAGTTAATCAAGAATGTTGCTGTTGATATTCGGAATTTTATGGCTACTTGGAGTAACAATGTTATCCTTTATGGTTATGGCTCTTCGTAGCAGAAGTGTGACGATACCTTACATGAAAAAAGTTGGCAAAGTCTACCTTTCTTTGATGTAATAAAACGGCGAAGTCAATTAACACAAAGCAATGTTATGGACATCAAGGATGTTCTCTGTCTATTTGGGAGTGTGCGAATGACATTAAACAATGCTTATATATTGCAATATCTACATTATTTTCTGACCCAGCCGTTTTGAACCACAATAAAAATGAAAGAAAAAATCAGAATGAAGTCAGTAATTCCACATGGCTACAAAATATCAACAAGAATTTCAAAAGGTTTACAACGTATTTTAACAAACACAAAAATCATTTTCCAAAATTTCTTGTTCACAAAATCATCCGGTTATTTGTTTATTTTAAATCGAAAAATTCTGCCGAGAGACATAAATGATATCTTAGAAATGCAGACAACCACTTGCACTCGCAAAATGAAATATTACTGTTCCTAGGATAATTGGTGCATTCTGTGAAAGACATAAATTTTCAGTTTTTGAGAGTTTGCAACAAAAGATCTTGGTGGGTAACCAAGAAATGATTGCTTTTACAACGTTCAGAAGAAAAAAATCAAAAGTTCCTTGGAGGCTTTAAGTTTCGTAGAGACCATCATGTGAGGTTAAACCTTTTTTTATAGTTCATATAGTTATTGTACTAGTATGTGTTTGCACAATAATTGATAGCAAATATATTACCATATCGGGTAAGGTGAACATTTTCACTAATACAGGCGAACACTTGTTGATCAAGGGGCATAACTGAATGCGGATACTGCTCCCAGACTAATGGGACCTCTTCTTTAAAGACATAGCCAATGATTTTTTTATTACAGAAGTGACATCAATGCTAATGGTACAACGAAAGCAATAACAACATTTTAAAAACCAACATCAACCTTTCTTCAGATGGTTTTTCATACAAGAATGTAAGTATATTATAGATGATTTAAAATAACGCTGTTTGATATTCATGTATATAAATACCATTATACTCAAAATACTCTCTCCACATTTGTAATGTATTATGTAACCCACCTATTTGATCTCTTTGAGTAAGGGGGATCAACACAGTCATAGGCGAATATGTTGAACTTGTAGTGTTTCCGTTTCTCAAAGTTGAGATGTTCACCTTCCCGAACTTTCAGCACCCCCTCGCCTGTTTCACGATTTTTCAGCTCAATCTCAAATGGAATGTTCTTTCTGTTGGCTACAATCTCATATCTGCATATAAGTCCTGAAAATAGAGGTTTTAGAAAAAGGAATTACGGGTTATGTTTTAAATACAATTGGTATGCACAATGGTATTCACATTCATACATGTATAAAATATACACATATAGGACTATACCATAGGGATGCATCAATTTTATAGTTTGAGAGGTAAACCGGTAAACAAAAACAAAATGATCATTGTATTGGTGTTAAAGCCACAGTATCATTATAACCCATGAGCATTGCAGAGTGAATGCTAACACTTGTCTGTGCTTTTTTTTTCCCTCAGCTAAACAAGGACCGTAACTCAACACTATCAGACAGAGTTATTTATGGTATTTGCTATAGATCAGCATATTGTACCTGGCAACAAATGCACAAATTTCATTTGTATGTTTTAAGCTTAGGCCAAAGTTATGATGAACAACACAAAGGCCATCATAATACCTCGATTTTACCTTCTTCAAAAAACCCGATGAGTTTATAATGTGACGGTTGTTATTCATGTAACTTATTATTTTATTGACAATTGATGTAAATATAACATATTTTGTATAATTTAACTAACAATTCACCTGAATGTTAATTTCTCATGTCTGGTGACGTAATTTTTGAATGAATCAGCTCATTTGTGTATAACACGTGAACGAAGGATGATACAGCTTTAAATAAATTTCATACATAAATAAACAGTTATCAAACTGTGCATTCAAATAAGGAGAGGCATGCTTTTCAACACTATTTATCATTCATGCATATTTCAACAAACCTATTAAACTTTAATACTGACATTTCATTTAAGGAAAATGCATGCATTTTGACATGTTGAAATTGGGATTTACATTAATTTTGAATAAATAGAACATGTTTGAATATGTTTTACAAACATGATCATCAGGTATAACTCCTACCAATAACTGTTCATATCTCAATCACAAACAATGGTTCTGCATGTTATTGAGAAACAAAGCAGTTTACTTGTCTTATGTTTTCCAAGAACAATTGAATATTGATGTCTGCGGGGCTCAAATTTTGGTTGTATATTACTTTTTGAAAGACAATACAATGCTGACTCACAAGCAGACAAACAACAGACAGACAGATGTGAAAGAAAATCTGCAATGAACTTGGAAATAGACAAAGAGGCAGACAACAAACATTCAGTATGAAAACTTCGAAAGAAACTAATATTTATACAACAAGAACTGAATGGACTGTATGTCTACAAAAAGGAGAAAAGATGGACAGGAAAGACAGAAAAGCAGATCTTCAACAGAGGATTGTCTACAAGCAAGTTGGACCAATATGCAGAAATAAAAACAGAATAGCTGCCAAACTGAAGACTTAAGGACAGAGATACAGAGAGGAACTGAAACATTATAATATTATGGTAAACAGGCAGACAAAAACACTTCAAGAACAGATAACAAGAGGGGGGTCAAAAAGTTAGCAAGCATGAGAGACATACATACCAGTAAATTTTCATGTAAATATGGAGACATGGAACTAACAGACAGAAACAAACAAAGACAGACACATGGAAAGATAAACAGACATGTTACAGACATACATGTTCATGCAACATTATGCTACATTATGACCTACAGACACATTTGAGCAGAAGCAAGACAAAATATTGTCTTTTTCAGTTTTAAAAACCTTAGAAAGTACTACTAGTATCATGTTGAACAAAAAGCAAAATCACAATAATGTTGACTCAAAGTATTGATCCAAGATTAAGTAAATTATGCAGCCTTTGGGTCAGAAGCCTAAGATTAGGCTTGATGAAGGTAAGAAGATGAGAAATATTCCACAAATATTGTCATTTATTAACCAGATGTCCCCAAGATCTGTGAGGGCCGATGGTGTCCCATCCATCACTGTGATGGATTTTATTCTAAATTACCAGGCGTGTGGCTGTGTATTTACGGAATGGATATTGGCAAAGTGACGAGGGCTTTTTCCACACCCAGAGTTTGTTCAACTTAGTATCATCACCAGAATAGTGGGAAGATGAAACATCCGAAATATGAATGAATGGGCAAATGTATATTGATGCTCAATGCTTTTGGTGGGGGGGGGGGGGGGGGGGGGGGATTCCATGTAAAGGACATTTAGGGAACTAAATTTTAAGTATCAATTCATTCTATTTCAAGACTAATATTGAAAATGTGACGAAAAAAAGTAATTTTCAGAGACCAGATTTAAATACTTTCAAACCTTCATCTATTTGTATCAAAGGACGACCCTCGAGTACCATACATGTGACATGTCCATTTGGGGTTCCATTGAAAAATACCTCAAAATAACGTCATGAACATTTCGGCTGTGGCGTCAAATTGACAGGGGAGTATATTTATGCCAGGTCATACTGTCTAATTTTATTAGCTCTGTATCTAATTGATAGCATGTTATTGACAATAATGCATTATTTACAAGATTGCATAATAACAATTCCATGTTTTTCTTGTTTCTTTCTGTTTTTCCTGTCAACTAAAATCCATAAGAAATGCCAACAAGACACTTTTTCCACAATAACAAATCAATAAGCTTTGAAGAGTTCTAAAGCAGTCCATGCCTAGAACTGCTGTATTCATTAGCATTGATCATAATGATCGGAATTGACAGACTGTCATATGATATTTCTATGCACACAATGCCCTTACAGGATATTTTGTATTTTTCATTGTACTAGAATAAATAATCACGTAATGAAATTATATTTATTCTAAACTAATTTATTTAAGCTTGGTTATGTCGAAGACAGCTACATGTTGTATAGGTGATCTGATGCTGAAATTGATTTCCTTGGTAGATGCAAGCACTTAGGTGTCTGAGAGGCTGAGAGAACAACTCCTGATGGTGCGCGAACCTAAGACCTCTTGGTGAGAGATGGACAACTTCTTAAAAATTCTCTTAAAAATACCCTTCAAGGAAAATATGTAGTGCTTATTCTTTGTTGAACCAATTCGCCAATTGGTCAGCAGTTGTCTGTTTTATGTACAAAAACATCTATCAGCTAAAGAGTGCTTTCCTCTTGAAAACAAATAAAGGCTGCTAAGATATTAGATAATGACAAAGGGCAAACCCTTGCCAGGACACATTTATTGAGTTTCAGGCATTACTTACTGTGGAAATATGCGGAATGAGTGAGTTATAGCCAGATATTGGCCTTTTAGACAAGGAAATATCAACACTTATAAAGAATCCGGGACAGGCCTTCATTTCCGCCGCCACGTTCCTGTGGTATATTTCCGTACAATTTATGGCAGCCCATGATCTGCACAAGAAATGAAGATGTCAAAATGGAACTTGTGATTTGTATTAAAGGAAACATTATGGAACTTGGTCTTGTTGGAATAGCTTTTATGCACACCTTCAGCAAACATTAAAAGGGTTTCTTCCTCCATTTTTAAAGGGCCTAAAAAAAAGATTTGGTTCAGGTGACCTGACCCTGGCTACGAAACTGTTGGTAAAAATATATATATATATTATTTTTTAGTGTGTTTTAATATGAAGTTAATATGAAGAATATAAAACATTTAAAGCCTGCCTATCCTACTTGGTTCTTTTAAAAGGATGTAACCCTTACCAAACCATTCATTTTGAGGATAGCCGATATTCTTCTAAACATCATGTTTTTCCCGAAAAAAAATCCAACCAGAAATTCAAAACAATTTGGAAAAAATTGAATGTCTGTTGGAAAAGGCGGCAAATAAATGGCTTCAATAAATATTTAGTACATTTTTTAACCTTCATTAGGAATTGTATTAAAAAATTTAAACTTCAAGGAAATGATACAGAAAATTTCAATTTCCAAAGGTTACAGGTCATTTAAAACAGAAATATATATAGTAGAAATCTAAAAACGGACCAGTTTGATTCCACATAAAATTGTCAGACAACAGTCAATTATAATTACGAGGAAAGAAAGCATTTTAAATCAATGGCATATAATTTGAATAAACAAAATCTAAGCAGTTCTGTATCAGGGCTTTTTCTATAGTAACCACGGGTCCGACTATCGGACCCATTCCCAAAGCAAAATATAAGATATTTTTCCCAATCTTTAGAAAAAAATCCCAATCAAAAAAAAAAAAAAAAAATTTTTTTTAACCTGTACTAGTTCATTTTCAACATCCTAATCGATAAATGTTTTTTTGGTAATTGAACTCAGAAATCATTGATTTTTTATCAAATTCAGAGATCTGAAACATGAAATATTGTCTGTCATGATTTATTGCAATAGATATTTACACCCCAAGGATTGATATTTCAGCCATTGTGGGTCTTTTAAAGGGAAAATAAACTAATATTAAATCATTTCCTAATTCGCAGGAGACTAAACAACTATTTCTTTTAACTGTAAAATTTCCCAATTTCGGCATGTTCTCGACGCAAAATTTCCCAAAATGTCTAGGGTCTTTTTCCCAAAATGGGCAGAAAAAGCCCTGTGTATTTTCACATACTAATTTTCAATTTTCATGTACAATAAGAACAGGCTTGGTCGTTGTAAACAAAAAAGCTACACAGCACACATGTGTGGTATATATTGGACCACAAACATGTTATGTCGGATTTCACAGCATGATGTGAACAACACAAGAAACTGTCTGGCCCTCCTAACTTATGCATGTGTTCTTGATTAATATCCGGACTGAAACTGGCACTAGCTTGGAGTTTCACACAAACATGACAAGCCTTTGTAAGACTGGGGCTTATTTCTTCTGACCTTTGTTTTGGTATCAGACAAAATCAATGCGCCAGTGTGATCAATTCCAGTGTTATCAATCTTGGCTAAACAAACAGATGGGTTATCCAACTCTTCTACAGTACTTGCTGGCCTTTTCATTCTCTAACAATAGGCTATCCAGTTCCATCCAAAATAATAAAATAAATGTTCAGATTTTAAGACATGACATTTTGTGACAATGAAAAACTAAAGTACAATGTACAAATGTTTGAGTGGGGTCCTTTGGTTGTTGCTAGACTAGAGAGTCATTGCTAGACTAGAGAGTCATTGCTAGACTAGAGAGTCATTGCTAGACTAGAGTCATTGCTAGACTAGAGAGTCATTGCTAGACTAGAGAGTCATTGGCAGACTAGAGAGTCATTGGTAGACTAGAGTGTCAAGATGAATTAGTGTGAAATACAAGAGGGTCCAGTAAGTCTTTAATAGACCCATTGGTTCTAATATGTGCCCGGAATATTAAACACTGATTCATAGGGGACATTTTTATTTGCCAAACATGTACTGAGAAGTCCCAAGCTGCTCAGTACTTTCCTCAAAAGCGAATGCCAGGCAACAGTGCCACCCAAGATGCCAGGGCTCTAACACTGAGCTATTGAACTGGTTAATATTTTGATGTGTTTATCAACAATAGTTCATATTAAATTAATTAACACAAAAATAAAAAAGGCAAGTGGTGTAAAATCCAAGTAATAATACAACACATGATGTAGTACTACTTCAACAGATACATGTACATGTACAAAGTCAATGTAGTGCTTTGTGTAATAATAAATATTATCTTGATCATGAAGAGTCAGTCAGGTTGCATGTGTGTGTACATTAAAACCGTATAATTTTGTTTGTACTGGAGGATTAGGGGGAGACCAGAATATCTATAATATTCCGGGCTTAAACTACTGTATTGCTCATCATACATATAAATATACCAATGTAGGTTATAACCTGCACTCAGTATATTCATGAATTCAAATCCAGGGTTTTTCCTACCGTATTATATCATGTATAGGACGCTAGCATAGATAGGACGCAGGCAAAAAAATAGTTGAAAAAACGGGTAAAAACCCTTAATATATAAGATAGGACGCAGCGAAAAAATGTCAAAATCGGAGCCGAAAAATTGAGGTTGGTAAAGTATTTATAACATATATTGAAGTAAAAAAAAAATGTATATAAGGCATATTTCGATAACTGTCTTGTGTATTTCGATAATTATCGTCGTATTTCGGTAATTTAGTGTACACAACAATGATATGTCTTGACATTTTGAGAACATTCACGCATATTACAAACGCCGTAATATTCCCGACACGCCTTCTGACTGACAGTCAACCGTTGCATCCGTTGCAATAGTCCCCACATGCGTTCTGAATGACAGTCAACCGTTGCAACCGTTGCAAAACTGTGTATTGTCAAAACTGATGATTGTTTTGATAAGGCTTGTCGCTGCGCGGATTAAAGCATGTCAGGCATAATTAATGCGTGTCGGTAATTATCCTTGCCAGCGGAAGGCACGACGGGTAAAGTGCGAACAAACAACCATACGGTATTAACATCTCAATAGTTCGTTCTATGGATGTTTTTCTAATGACAGACAGCGGGTGTTTTTCACACCTTTGCACATTTGAAAAAGATTTGATAGTGACAATAATGCTACTTTGCGTTATGCACATTCTTTTATTATTTTTTAAAAACAGTAAGATACAACAAAATGTTTTGTAAAATATGGAAACATTAAAATCATGAACAACGATTAATTGATATTTACCTCCTTTCCCGATTTTCCGTTGCCGTTATAACTCAAACCAGTTAAAGTGCTGACTCACATCGAGTTTTTGTGAGTAGCGTCCCTTTTGTAAAAAAGTAAACACTCCTGTTTGTTTTCAATTTATTTCTCAATAAATCATTTTAAAGTAAACATTTCTGCGTGTGTTAACTTGCGTGATTTTACCTATGTCAGTTGTTCTCTTCGGTGACGCAGTACAGATACTTACTTTTACCGCGTTCTTCCCCGGTCCGATATTTTCGACCTGAAATGGACTTGGAAAAAAACAGATGCAATTCTAATAGCATAGAAAGGACGCAGGCCCTTTTTAAGACAAGAATTGGAGGTAAAAAAGTGCGTCCTATGCATGATATAATACGGTAGTTATATTTGTATTTTAAGAAAATGACACTACTTGAGTTTATGGTGATTTCCCCTCATTTGGGACATTTTCATGCAATATTATTTTTTATATATATATATATATAATTCATAAAATCCTACAATTTGGCATTATGTAGAAAAGAGCAATTGATATTGTGTCTTGTATATTGATACTGTAATTCCTGTTAAAATACCAGTCAACATGTACTGTTCAGGATAATAAAAATAGACAAAAACATTTATTTGTGTGGGGATTTTTTTGGTGGCTGAAACATTAAATATATTGGAGTGACGCTAAATCAGATAACAACCACCCCTTGATAAATATCTTCTTTATTCCACATATGTATATTGCAGGGTTCTCAATAAGTTTCGGTTGAACCGTCTCAAATAGTAAAGTAACCAAACAGCTACTACTTATTCTTCTTAAAATTCATTTATTTTTCCAGATTTGAACCAGCCCAATTGCGATTTGAACCATCCATTTTGGCCGGCAGCCGGTTCTTATTGAGAACACTGTATTAAATCCAAGTCCATGAGCATTTGTTTGGCCAAGGTCCATGTGAATAAATGACAAGACTAGTAAATGAGATGTTGGTTTCAGAGTTATGAATATTTACATGTACATGTATATACCAGGTGGTTTGGCGTCACGTCAATTGCACAACATGAACAAGAATGAGTTAATAACCTTTTGAAAGCAAATCATTCCTACCTGTTCATCACTCATGTACATGTATGTCTACTGGAGACAAGGACTTAAAAACTTTTATTCTTTCAAATGCCCGAACTAAGAAACAATCCCTAGCAAATTATGTGATCGCAATGGCGCAACAGATTCACAGATTCAAATTGTTATGGCAAAACAAATCCCATCTCACTGTAAAATTTGTAAATGTCTGGGTGGGGTATCTTCAAACCAATTTTATGTTAAGTTCTGAAAGCAACTATATACTGTAACTATTATATTATATCTATATATATATATACATTATAATTAAAGCTGTACATACTTGCAGCCCCCACTGTGTCGTTGTCACGAGCAAACAGCTGTGGCTCTAGATGAACAGTAGTCTCATCCTCCTGAATCGAGCCCCGAAACAGCGGGATGTCCCGGCTGTTTTGTAACGTGGAGATTATCTCTGGAGCATATGCATTGGGCTCTGAAATTAAGAAAAAAGTTCCATTATAATGCACTGTCTCAGATACAAAGTTTGGTAATACAATGTACAATGGAAACTACATAAAAAAAACAAATAAACAAAGATCAGCTTCTTGTTTACGGCCACAAGGATCAAGACCTTAAACTGACAATAGATGAGAAACAAACCTATCTTATGGTTTGCAAATAAACTTTAGTCCTTACCAAACATGCTTGTCAATCATTTTAACAACACACAATCGGAATGCCAAATGCTTTGTAGAGTTTGTCACTGCGCAGTTATTGCGAGCTCAACTTAGAGCTATGGTTTAATTGGTCACTTGAAGTAAAACTTTTCATGCATACTGTACATGTGTGTTGCCTCTTAGTAGTTTAAGGTCAACACCATGATATGTAAAAGTTTACGCCAAAGCAAGTGGATTCAAAATCACTTAATCATTTTTTGTTGTCATGATTTGAGTTAGTCATGATCATGCAATGCTTCAATCCCTTAATATGCTGATCATGCAATGCTTCAATTCCTTTATGCTGATCATGCAATGCTTCAATCCCTTAATATGTTGATCATGCAATGCTTCAATCCCTTAATATGCTGATCTTGCAATGCTTTAATCCCTTAATATGCTGATCACGCAATGCTTCAATCCCTTAATATGCTGATCATGCAATGCTTCAATCCCTTAATATGCTGATCATGCAATGCTTCAATCCCTTAATATGCTGATCATGCAATGCTTCAATCCCTCTATGCTGAGCATGCAATGCTTCAATCCCTTAATATACTGATCATGCAATGCTTCAATCCCTTAATATGTTGATCATGCAATTAAGCATTGCATGATCATGCAATGCTTCAATCCCTTAATATGCTAAGTTCATTAGCAAACAGTACAGTTTGAACTGCTACTACAGTCTACAATGTCCATGAAAATAAACACTGATAAACATTCAAATATCAAACAATAGTATTGATATCATTTATTATCATATTTTTTTATTATAATAATGTAAATGTTGGTCTTTCTGCCCTAAACCAGTCAGTGGCAACAGCTAGCCCAGTATCACGAAATATCTTGAGCGACTACCTTAATTTATTTAGTTGAATCTGTTGCTTTAAACTGTTACAAAAGGAATATAAAAGTGCTTATGTACTAATCTTTTAAATAATAGACTTAAAATCGTACAAAACTTATATTTCACAAACAAAACAAAAGCCCTGGTTGACTTTGAGACTCAAAATTGAAAATCTTGATTAAATTGTGAATCTTGATTTTTTACATCTTGATTTTGTTGTAAAATAATTACCACAAAAGTATGGTCTGTTAATTGATAATGAACATTGCTGTATACCATTTGTTTGACTTATAACTTAAACGTAAGTGAATATGTGCCTATGAAAATGCGTTCGCCGGCTGTTAATCCAATAAGCTCAACCCCTAAAATTTACAACATATCAATAAGACCTACATTTAATCAAACCTGTAAGCTGATGCTTTAAATCTTAAGTAAAATTGGATAAACATTTAATTTTTCTTTAAAAATTCATTCTAAAATTGTAATTATTTGCATCATGTACAGAAAGTCAGAATGTAAAATTAATTTTATAATTAATAGTGTTAATTGATAATTAATTGAATAACATACTGTAGTTAAGTTAAAAATATATGAGGATGAATCATTTCTTAATTATATGTTTATTAAATTACATTAAGCATTAAATATCACTAAAATATGGGCATGTATAAATCTCCACTTGTCACTTGAAATTGACAGTAATCCATAATCATGTTCAACTTATCATTGATGAAAGGTGACGATAATTAAATACACACCTGAGGTCGATCGAGATAATCCAAGCAAAATCGTACACGATAAATAAAATAACAGTTTATCCATACCGACACCGTAGCACAAAAAATATTTTAAAGATTCTCCTATGAGTAAATAGCTTTATAGTATCAGCAAAACAAAATGTGTATTGAAACAATATGGCTGACCATGTAAATATATGCAAATGAAATTTCCATGACGTAATGAATCAAACTTCCGGTTTCGGTTTTGAGCGGTTACATACAACTATGTCTACACATTTAACAACAACAGCTGTGAAACCCAGTGGTGTCAGAAAATAACTATTGTATTATTTTTAATTTCTGTGGTTTGAAGCGATATAACATATATATTGTCTGACACTATTTTTTTTTTAAACTTAGCTCTAACCTAACCCATATGCAAGTGGTGCTAACCCAAGACCTATCAGCAAAGAGCAGTCACTAACACTAAATAACCGTAACAAAAAAGAACTATAACTATGATTCTAACCATAACCCTTAATTGCTCACTGTTAGTCCTTTACCCGTATATTAACCGTAATGGCAAATCAGTCAGTAACGTTAACGGCAATGTTGTCACTAACCCTAACCGCAAAGCAGTCACTATCCAACCGTAATGGCAAAGCAGTCACTGTCCCTAACCTAAATGGCAAAGTGGTCATTATCCTTAACCATAATGGCAAAGCAGTCACTATCCTTAACCGCAATGGCAAAGCAGTCATTGTCCCTAACACAAACGGCAAAGTGGTCACTGTCCTCCCGTACGAAATGATCAGGCGTCAACCACCTGGTTGACGGGCGTCAAAGAGGCGTCAACCAACTGGTTTTTGCCTCGACGTGTGTAAAACCAACTGGACAAGAGCAGGACACGTCAAATTCTTGCCAAACCAGGCGTCATTTTTCTCAGTAAAGGAGGCGTCATTTACAAACCAAGCGTCAAAAGGAACTGTAACAATTTTTCAGCCTCTAAGTATTGAGGCGTCAATTTCAAACCAAGCGTCAAAAGGAACTTAGGAAAAATTAAAGCCTCCAAGAAACTTAAACAACTATGGAATTATCTTTAATGGTACATTAAAGTTTCATTTTTTTATAATTTTCCACGGGAATACAGAAAGAAATTGCCACTCAAGGTGACTAAAGTCTAATAATTGTTTCCAAATGTGATAAAATTACAAGGGAATAAAAAAATGAAACTGGAAAATCATTGAAAAAATACTGTTCTCTACTGTATATAAGCATTATGCATTAGAATTTAATTTGAAAATTATTCATTTCAATGTAAACATTCACATTAAAAGCACATTCTGCATTTCAAACTCTTTTTAATTTGACTTAAATTGAGAATGATTTTTAATTTCTGCTTAATTTCAGAACTTATCTTTGACAAATTACTATGATGAAGCTTGAATAAATGATCGCATACAAAAAAAAATCATTATTAATATTTATTAATAATAATATATATTTTGTGTTGTAATGTTTCTAAATTTATAGATTTATTTTGTTATGTTAAAAGTAGCAAATAATAAATTCATAGCAATAAACATTTATATTTAGAAGAACAGTAAGCATTATACTGCTTAAAAGTTTAATACTGGTAGTGCTTTCAAATTTCTCCCTCCATGAGTCCAGGTATATAAGAGCCTGGGCTTATCAGTCCATTCAAAAGTCAGGCAATAAAGCTTCCTGAAGGGTTTTATCTAAGCCAATCAGCATCAAGTAAACATTCATCTGTGTAGGAAATTCAAATGTATGGAGAAGAATCATCCCGTACGAAATGATCAGGCGTCAACCAGCTGGTTGACGGGCGTCAAAGAGGCGTCAACCAACTGGTTTTTTGCCTCGACGTGTGTAAAACCAACTGGACAAGAGCAGGACACGTCAAATTCTTGCCAAACCAGGCGTCATTTTTCTCAGTAAAGGAGGCGTCATTTACAAACCAAGCGTCAAAAGGAACTGTAACAATTTTTCAGCCTCTAAGTATTGAGGCGTCAATTTCAAACCAAGCGTCAAAAGGAACTTAGGAAAAATTAAAGCCTCCAAGAAACTTAAACAACTATGGAATTATCTTTAATGGTACATTAAAGTTTCATTTTTTTATAATTTTCCACGGGAATACAGAAAGAAATTGCCACTCAAGGTGACTAAAGTCTAATAATTGTTTCCAAATGTGATAAAATTACAAGGGAATAAAAAAATGAAACTGGAAAATCATTGAAAAAACACTGTTCTCTACTGTATATAAGCATTATGCATTAGAATTTAATTTGAAAATTATTCATTTCAATGTAAACATTCACATTAAAAGCACATTCTGCATTTCAAACTCTTTTTAATTTGACTTAAATTGAGAATGATTTTTAATTTCTGCTTAATTTCAGAACTTATCTTTGACAAATTACTATGATGAAGCTTGAATAAATGATCGCATACAAAAAAAATCATTATTAATATTTATTAATAATAATATATATTTTGTGTTGTAATGTTTCTAAATTTATAGATTTATTTTGTTATGTTAAAAGTAGCAAATAATAAATTCATAGCAATAAACATTTATATTTAGAAGAACAGTAAGCATTATACTGCTTAAAAGTTTAATACTGGTAGTGCTTTCAAATTTCTCCCTCCATGAGTCCAGGTATATAAGAGCCTGGGCTTATCAGTCCATTCAAAAGTCAGGCAATAAAGCTTCCTGAAGGGTTTTATCTAAGCCAATCAGCATCAAGTAAACATTCATCTGTGTAGGAAATTCAAATGTATGGAGAAGAATCATGTAAACATATGGCGGTTTCTGGAGCTCATATTTTGTGTGGATAAACCTTTTTCCTTATCATTTGAAAGGTAAGAACAGTTTCAACATGTATCTTTAATACTATTACACAGTAAAAAGAACATAAATACAAAATGGTTTGTTATTAAGTACAATGTTTTTGCAATTATTTATCTGGCAGCATTTAATCATTCTGTATATTGCTCCCTGAACCTCCATTAACACAATGTCCCAATGGGATGTTTTGAAACCTGGTGATTGTTACAAATACAATGTGTTTAAGCATATGGATATATGCACGATTTCTATTACATGAAAGTATAAGCTGCATTTAACTTTATATATACTCTTCTTTATACAGTGTTAAGCCTGAGCATGATCTTCACTTATTTATTGATGATCATGTGGGTGTGTATGTGTGTGCCTAATGATCCTATTTAATTACCATAGATGACCAATATTGTGTCTGTGACAAAGATGAGGATCCTGTGACCAACAAGATTTGATGGGAAAGTTGGAAAGCTTAAAAGAACATGCTAAAAATGGTGGGTTGCTGACTGTTATTTCATTTAGTTTCACCTTTGAAACTTTATTCTTTTTATGATTTACAAATATAAATCCATGTCGGCATGAGGTAATTAAAACTATGAATTATCTTCTAACAATTACATCCCTCTTGTAATTATAGCTATAGATCCGGAAATCATCATTTGAATAAATACATTTAAATTTATTTTAACAGATTACGTTCCCAGATAGTGCAGAAAGAATGAAGCAGAATCCGACCAACAGCAGCAGAACTAAATGGGGCGATAACGGAACAAGGTTCATTCTGTCGAAAACATATTAAACACAGAATATGAACTCTTAAAACAATAAGTGATAGTAAAAATGTGTAAAAAATAACATTTTCAGCTGTGCCTTTATTAAGAAAATATATTAAACAATGTTTTATTGTCCTGTTTTCCGAACTATAAATTGTTCTTAACTCAAACTGGTTGTGTTCAAGTAATGCCAATTTTTGACGTCTGTTATTTTTTTGACGCCTGTTGTTTTTTTTGACGCCTGGTTTTTTGACGCTTGGTTTTTTGACGCTTGGTTTATTTGACGCCTGGTTTTTTAAAAACCAGCTGGAATTTAAAACCAGCTCATTTGCATAATGTTCGCATATAGACGCCTCTTTTCCGCTTGGTTGACGCTTGGTTTTAAATTTGACGCTTGGTTATCCATATGAGTGCTAGATTTAAAATTTTTAAAACCAACTGGTTTTAGTCTGATTTTGACGCCTGGTTTCCTGCTCACAACCAGGCGGTTAATTTCGTACAGGATGTAAACATATGGCGGTTTCTGGAGCTCATATTTTGTGTGGATAAACCTTTTTCCTTATCATTTGAAAGGTAAGAACAGTTTCAACATGTATCTTTAATACTATTACACAGTAAAAAGAACATAAATACAAAATGGTTTGTTATTAAGTACAATGTTTTTGCAATTATTTATCTGGCAGCATTTAATCATTCTGTATATTGCTCCCTGAACCTCCATTAACACAATGTCCCAATGGGATGTTTTGAAACCTGGTGATTGTTACAAATACAATGTGTTTAAGCATATGGATATATGCACGATTTCTATTACATGAAAGTATAAGCTGCATTTAACTTTATATATACTCTTCTTTATACAGTGTTAAGCCTGAGCATGATCTTCACTTATTTATTGATGATCATGTGGGTGTGTAGGTGTGTGCCTAATGATCCTATTTAATTACCATAGATGACCAATATTGTGTCTGTGACAAAGATGAGGATCCTGTGACCAACAAGATTTGATGGGAAAGTTGGAAAGCTTAAAAGAACATGCTAAAAATGGTGGGTTGCTGACTGTTATTTCATTTAGTTTCACCTTTGAAACTTTATTCTTTTTATGATTTACAAATATAAATCCATGTCGGCATGAGGTAATTAAAACTATGAATTATCTTCTAACAATTACATCCCTCTTGTAATTATAGCTATAGATCCGGAAATCATCATTTGAATAAATACATTTAAATTTATTTTAACAGATTACGTTCCCAGATAGTGCAGAAAGAATGAAGCAGAATCCGACCAACAGCAGCAGAACTAAATGGGGCGATAACGGAACAAGGTTCATTCTGTCGAAAACATATTAAACACAGAATATGAACTCTTAAAACAATAAGTGATAGTAAAAATGTGTAAAAAATAACATTTTCAGCTGTGCCTTTATTAAGAAAATATATTAAACAATGTTTTATTGTCCTGTTTTCCGAACTATAAATTGTTCTTAACTCAAACTGGTTGTGTTCAAGTAATGCCAATTTTTGACGTCTGTTATTTTTTTGACGCCTGTTGTTTTTTTTGACGCCTGGTTTTTTGACGCTTGGTTTTTTGACGCTTGGTTTATTTGACGCCTGGTTTTTTAAAAACCAGCTGGAATTTAAAACCAGCTCATTTGCATAATGTTCGCATATAGACGCCTCTTTTCCGCTTGGTTGACGCTTGGTTTTAAATTTGACGCTTGGTTATCCATATGAGTGCTAGATTTAAAATTTTTAAAACCAACTGGTTTTAGTCTGATTTTGACGCCTGGTTTCCTGCTCACAACCAGGCGGTTAATTTCGTACAGGATGTAAACATATGGCGGTTTCTGGAGCTCATATTTTGTGTGGATAAACCTTTTTCCTTATCATTTGAAAGGTAAGAACAGTTTCAACATGTATCTTTAATACTATTACACAGTAAAAAGAACATAAATACAAAATGGTTTGTTATTAAGTACAATGTTTTTGCAATTATTTATCTGGCAGCATTTAATCATTCTGTATATTGCTCCCTGAACCTCCATTAACACAATGTCCCAATGGGATGTTTTGAAACCTGGTGATTGTTACAAATACAATGTGTTTAAGCATATGGATATATGCACGATTTCTATTACATGAAAGTATAAGCTGCATTTAACTTTATATATACTCTTCTTTATACAGTGTTAAGCCTGAGCATGATCTTCACTTATTTATTGATGATCATGTGGGTGTGTAGGTGTGTGCCTAATGATCCTATTTAATTACCATAGATGACCAATATTGTGTCTGTGACAAAGATGAGGATCCTGTGACCAACAAGATTTGATGGGAAAGTTGGAAAGCTTAAAAGAACATGCTAAAAATGGTGGGTTGCTGACTGTTATTTCATTTAGTTTCACCTTTGAAACTTTATTCTTTTTATGATTTACAAATATAAATCCATGTCGGCATGAGGTAATTAAAACTATGAATTATCTTCTAACAATTACATCCCTCTTGTAATTATAGCTATAGATCCGGAAATCATCATTTGAATAAATACATTTAAATTTATTTTAATAGATTACGTTCCCAGATAGTGCAGAAAGAATGAAGCAGAATCCGACCAACAGCAGCAGAACTAAATGGGGCGATAACGGAACAAGGTTCATTCTGTCGAAAACATATTAAACACAGAATATGAACTCTTAAAACAATAAGTGATAGTAAAAATGTGTAAAAAATAACATTTTCAGCTGTGCCTTTATTAAGAAAATATATTAAACAATGTTTTATTGTCCTGTTTTCCGAACTATAAATTGTTCTTAACTCAAACTGGTTGTGTTCAAGTAATGCCAATTTTTGACGTCTGTTATTTTTTTGACGCCTGTTGTTTTTTTTGACGCCTGGTTTTTTGACGCTTGGTTTTTTGACGCTTGGTTTATTTGACGCCTGGTTTTTTAAAAACCAGCTGGAATTTAAAACCAGCTCATTTGCATAATGTTCGCATATAGACGCCTCTTTTCCGCTTGGTTGACGCTTGGTTTTAAATTTGACGCTTGGTTATCCATATGAGTGCTAGATTTAAAAATTTTAAAACCAACTGGTTTTAGTCTGATTTTGACGCCTGGTTTCCTGCTCACAACCAGGCGGTTAATTTCGTACAGGCTTAACCGTAATGGCAAAGTGGTCACTGACCCTAACCCAAATGGCAAAGTGATCACTACCCTTTACTCAAATGGCAAAGTGGTCACTATCCTTAACCCAAATGGCAAAGTGGTCACTGTCCTTAACTGTAATGGCAAAGTGGTCACTATCCCTAACCATAATGGCAAAGTGGTCACTATCCCTAACCCAAATGGCAAAGTGGTCACTATCCTTAACTGTAATGGCAAAGTGGTCACTATCCCTAACCCAAATGGCAAAGTGGTCA
This sequence comes from Mya arenaria, assembly GCF_026914265.1. NCBI lineage: Eukaryota > Metazoa > Mollusca > Bivalvia > Myida > Myidae > Mya > Mya arenaria. The sequence goes on along the minus strand of NC_069130.1, from coordinate 32,473,328 downwards.
CTGTCCCTAACCCAAATGGCAAAGTGGTCACTATCCTTAACTGTAATGGCAAAGTGGTCACTGTCCCTAACCCAAATGGCAAAGTGGTCACTGTCCCTAACCCAAATGGCAAAGTGGTCACTATCCTTAACTGTATTTATGGCAAAGTGGTCACTATCCCTAACCCAAATGGCAAAGTGGTCACTATCTTTAACTGTAATGGCAAAGTGGTCACTATTTTTAACCCTAATGGCAAAGTGGTCACAATCCTTAACCGTTATGGCAAAGTGGTCACTATTTTTAACCCTAATGGCAAAGTGGTCACAATCCTTAACCGTAATGGCAAAGCGGTCACAATCCAGAACCTTTATAGCAAAGGGGTCACTATCCCTAACCCTAATGGCAAAGCAGTCACTATCCTTTTTCCTTACAGCAAAGCGATCACTATCCCTTACCCTAACAGCAAAGCGGTCAGTTTTTAACCCTCACTATCCTTAACCCTAACAGCAAAGTGGTCACTATCCCTAATGGCAAAGTGGTCACTATCCCTAACCCTAATGGCAAAGCAGTCACTATCCTTTTTCCTTACCGCAGAACAATCACTATCCCTTACCCTAATAGCAAAGCGGTCACTGTTTTTAACCCTCACTATCCTTAACCCTAACAGCAAAGTGATCACTATCTCTAATGGCAAAGTGGTCACTATCCCTAACCCTAATGGCAAAGCAGTCACTATCCTTTTTCCTTACCGCAGAACAATCACTATCCCTTACCCTAATAGCAAAGCGGTCAGTTTTTAACCCTCACTATCCTTAACCCTAACAGCAAAGTGATCACTATCCCTAATGGCAAAGTGGTCACTATCCCTAACCCTAATGGCAAAGCAGTCACTATCCTTTTTCCTTACCGCAGAACAATCACTATCCCTTACCCTAATAGCAAAGCGGTCACTGTTTTTAACCCTCACTATCCTTAACCCTAACAGCAAAGTGGTCACTATCCCTAATGGCAAAGTGGTCACTATCCCTAACCCTAATGGCAAAGCAGTCACTATCCTTTTTCCTTACCGCAGAACAATCACTATCCCTTACCCTAATAGCAAAGCGGTCACTGTTTTTAACCCTCACTATCCTTAACCCTAACAGCAAAGTGATCACTATCTCTAATGGCAAAGTGGTCACTATCCCTAACCCTAATGGCAAAGCAGTCACTATCCTTTTTCCTTACCGCAGAACAATCACTATCCCTTACCCTAACAGCAAAGCGGGCACTGTTTTTAACCCTCACTATCCTTAAAGGGCCTGTCTCACGTTTGATAAAATAGCGAAAGAAAAAGAAAATTGTCAAAAACTGACATAACTGGGCATTGATGTGTACAATGCATTGAAACTTACTAACTGAAGTACCACATACTTTACAATTTATATAAGTTTAGCAATTATTTCGTATTTTTCCATTAAAAAAGATTACTGGGTATGTCTACCAGGTAGAATTCATTCCTTATGCGTGATTGGCTAGTCGGTGTTATCACATGATATTACCGAGGTAGGTGTATAGCTTAATTATGTCATCCGATTAGAATAAGCCTTTGTAGCTCAGTGAGTAAGACGCTGGACTTCAATTTTGGGCTCGAACCCGATTTCCGACACATTTTGATACTGTTTTTTACACTTATGATGTCAAAGTGTAACACATTCTATTAGATAATTGTCCCGAGATTCATTACAGAAAAAAACTTTTTTGGTGACAATCTGTGACACAGTCCCTTTAACCCTTACAGCAAAGCGGTCACTATCCTTAACCCCAATGGCAAAGTGAACCCTTTACCTAGCGCAACTAGTGAAAAGGTAAAAATGATAATCTTAACTGGAAAACACACACTGATCCTGACCCTAATCTTAACAGTTAAATGGTCAACATCCCTTACACTTATTGCAAAGAGGTCACTAGCACAAATCGTAATGGTAAACCCTGACTCTTACCCTAATGACAAAGGCGAAAAGCAGTCACAAACTTTAACCCTAATCATAACCACAGTGGTACTAACCCTTACTGCAAGGTGGTCACATACCCTTACCTTACAGAAAAAGGCGGTCAATAACCCTAATCGCAAACCCTGCAAATTCTGATCAGTGCAGCAAAAATTGGTCACTTACGTTAACCCTAATGGTTAAGCAATAACCCTTACCGAATTGGCCAAGCTGTCACTTACCCTTACCATAACAGAAAAGCAGTCACTAGCCCAATCTCAATCATATATTTTGTAACAGCAAAGAGATTTCTACACTAAGCCTTTTGACAAAGTTTGACAAAGGTAATCCTCACCCTTAACTAAACACTTACCCTACCAGGAAAATGTCAATAACATTAACCCTAACCATAACAATAAAGTGGTCTCTAATCTGAACACTAATTAAAAGGTAAGGTTTAGAGCAATATGAGGCTTGCAGTGTTTTATTTTCCAGACACAAAAGCTCCATGGAATATCCGCAGATTTTAGCGTGGACTATTCTTGAAATCAGTTTGAATACTCCAGATTAGGACTGCAGAGTCATTTTTTTCTATGGACGCTTAGAGTAGATACACAGGAAAATGTACAGATGGGGATCCCTAACAACAAGGCAATCGCTTACCCTTACTTTAATGGCAAAATGGTCACTAACCCTAACCCTAGCCACAACGCAATTATTTGCCCTTACCCTAGCCACGTTATTACTTATCCTAACCCCTAATGGCAAAGTGCTAGAGCCAGACAGAAAGGTGGTCACCAATCACAATAAACAGTCACTACTCTTACCCTTATGGCAACCACAACATGAAAACAGTCACTACCCTTACCCTTATGGCAACCACAACATGAAAACAGTCACTACCCTTACCCTTATGGCAACCACAACATGAAAACAGTCACTACCTTTACCCTTATGGCAACCACAACATGAAAACAGTCACTACCCTTACCCTTATGGCAACCACAACATGAAAACAGTCACTACCCTTACCCTTATGGCAACCACAACATGAGAACAGTCACTACCCTTACCCTAATGACAAGGTAGTGAATTATCCCAACAGCTTATAGGCTTCATATCCTGACCCTAATGGCAAAGTGGTCATTAATGTCAACCCAAATGGCATTAATGTACACTAGGAACCTCTGTAGTTGTTTTAGGCAAATTGCAACGGCTTGACAAACTGGTTGAGTCAACCTAATAAAGCATGTTCCTGTGAAATTAAATCAAAATCTGACATCTGTTTCCTATTGATGGAAAGGCTTTGGACCGCCCGATTCCTGAAGCAATAAACCAGTCACCCTTCTTTTTGATAATTCTTTGTTTCTTGACACCAATTGATATGTCCACAAGTACCAGCCTGATGTTCTATATTCACTTCTTGGATGCCTTCTGTCAGTTCACACCTATTTTTCAATATTTGCCTGACAATAACTTAGGTTTATCTGTTTGGTTCTTTGTCAGGCTCATTGGTGTGAAGATTTTGAATATCCAGTCTGCATTTCAGGATGTTATACTTTTGGCTGCTTGCTGTATTCATTTAATCTATTGGAAATAATAAGCAATTGATAAAGAACTATGGAATTCATTCACATTAATTTATTTTTTTTCCAAACAATAGAACTTTCAACTAACATTTATACGGTTGAAAAACACATTTTGAGCACTCTGACATTGGACAGTATATATATATAAGTAAAGCTAGCAGTGGCTTTTTTTACCATTTTGGAAATGGGTCCTTTTTTTGATTGGGAATAATGTTTCACTTAAAAAAGGGCTTAAAAATGGACAGAGAAGGTAAAAGAAAGTTTGTTTGGTGAAAGATTACACCAGCTCTTCCATACACAAACAGTTAAGGGGTTGAATAATTTCATGAAATAATAATATAAAAAAATCAAATTTGGAGAAGAGGAAATGTTTATAGGACTAATATTCGGCCCAAAATTGGTAAGAAAAAAACACTGGCTGAATTTCCATTCCAAATTTCTTACACAAAGCAGAATACTGGTGTATTGCTCAACTTCACTTTTTTTAAGCATTTATTGGTTATGTAAACAAATATTATGTCATGTTTCTTATGCATCCTTCATTTTAATTAATGGTAATTCACATCTTAAACTCTCCAATAAGACTGTTTATAAAATAAGTGTACAATATATTTTCTACAAGGCAATTTCATTGCACATCAACAAACTGAAAAAATGAATATGTTTTACACACATGTATGGATAACAATGGTACTATGCACTTTACACATTACATAGGTTTTTAGCAATAAACACTATTACATTGTACTGTAAAACAGTTATGAACAAAGTCTTTCTGTTTGGGAGTGAGAACATTTTTCACTATGTCAGTATCCACTGTAGCACATTAATTAAACGGCATTACACTAACAAACAAAACATGTAACAAACAAGACATGTTTGTGAAATAGCACTCAGGCACAAAACATGTTACAAACAAGAAATGTTTGTGAACTAGCATTAAGAAACAAAACATGTTACAAACAAGACATGTTTGTGAAAAAGCACTAAGAAACAAAACATGTTACAAACAAGGGATGTTTATGAAATAGCACTAAGAAACAAAACATGATACATTGTACTAACAAGAGGTGTATGTAAAATAGCACTAAGAAACAAAACATGTTACAAACAAGACATATTTGTGAAATAGCACTAAGAAACAAAACATGTTACAAACAAGGGATGTTTGTAAAATAGCACTAAGAAACAAAACATGTTACATTCAAGGGATGTTTGTAAAATAGCATTAAGAAACAAAACATGTTACAAACAAGGGATGGTTGTAAAATAGCACTAAGAAACAAAACATGTTACAAACAAGGGATGTTTGTAAAATAGCACTAAGAAACAAAACATGTTACAAACAAGGGATGTTTGTAATATAGCACTAAGAAACAAAACATGTTACATTCAAGGGATGTTTGTAAAATAGCACTAAGAAACAAAACATGTTACAAACATGGGATGTTTATGAAATAGCACTAAGAAACAAAACATGTTACATTCAAGGGATGTTTGTAAAATAGCACTAAGAAACAAAACATGTTACAAACATGGGATGTTTGTGAAATAGCACTAAGAAACAAAACATGTTACATTCAAGGGATGTTTGTAAAATAGCACTAAGAAACAAAACATGTTACATTCAAGGGATGTTTATGAAATAGCACTAAGAAACAAAACATGTTACAAACAAGGGATGTTTATGAAATAGCACTAAGAAACAAAACATGTTACAAACAAGGGATGTTTATGAAATAGCACTAAGAAACAAAACATGATACATTGTACTAACAAGAGGTGTATGTAAAATAGCACTAAGAAACAAAACATGTTACAAACAAGACATATTTGTGAAATAGCACTAAGAAACAAAACATGTTACAAACAAGGGATGTTTGTGAACTAGCATTAAGAAACAAAACTTAAACATGATACATTGTACTAACAAGAGGTGTTTGTAAAATAGCATTAAGAAACAAAACATGTTACAAACATGGGATGTTTATGAAATAGCACTAAGAAACAAAACATGTTACAAACAAGGGATGTTTGTAAAATAGCACTAAGAAACAAAACATGTTACATTCAAGGGATGTTTGTAAAATAGCACTAAGAAACAAAACATGTTACAAACATGGGATGTTTATGAAATAGCACTAAGAAACAAAACATGTTACATTCAAGGGATGTTTGTAAAATAGCACTAAGAAACAAAACATGTTACAAACATGGGATGTTTGTGAAATAGCACTAAGAAACAAAACATGTTACATTCAAGGGATGTTTGTAAAATAGCACTAAGAAACAAAACATGTTACATTCAAGGGATGTTTATGAAATAGCACTAAGAAACAAAACATGTTACAAACAAGGGATGTTTATGAAATAGCACTAAGAAACAAAACATGTTACAAACAAGGGATGTTTATGAAATAGCACTAAGAAACAAAACATGATACATTGTACTAACAAGAGGTGTATGTAAAATAGCACTAAGAAACAAAACATGTTACAAACAAGACATATTTGTGAAATAGCACTAAGAAACAAAACATGTTACAAACAAGGGATGTTTGTGAACTAGCATTAAGAAACAAAACTTAAACATGATACATTGTACTAACAAGAGGTGTTTGTAAAATAGCATTAAGAAACAAAACATGTTACAAACATGGGATGTTTATGAAATAGCACTAAGAAACAAAACATGTTACAAACAAGGGATGTTTGTAAAATAGCACTAAGAAACAAAACATGTTACATTCAAGGGATGTTTGTAAAATAGCACTAAGAAACAAAACATGTTACAAACATGGGATGTTTATGAAATAGCACTAAGAAACAAAACATGTTACATTCAAGGGATGTTTGTAAAATAGCACTAAGAAACAAAACATGTTACAAACATGGGATGTTTGTGAAATAGCACTAAGAAACAAAACATGTTACATTCAAGGGATGTTTGTAAAATAGCACTAAGAAACAAAACATGTTACATTCAAGGGATGTTTATGAAATAGCACTAAGAAACAAAACATGTTACAAACAAGACATGTTTGTGAAATAGCACTAAGAAACAAAACATGTTACAAACAAGGGATGTTTGTGAACTAGCATTAAGAAACAAAACTTAAACATGATACATTGTACTAACAAGAGGTGTTTGTAAAATAGCACTAAGAAACAAAACATGTTACAAACATGGGATGTTTGTGAAATAGCACTAAGAAACAAAACATGTTACATTCAAGGGATGTTTATGAAAAAGCACCAAGAAACAAAACATGTTACATTCAAGGGATGTTTATGAAAAAGCACCAAGAAACAAAACATGTTACAAACAAGGGATGTTTATGAAATAGCACTAAGAAACAAAACATGTTACAAAAAATAGATGTTTCATCATGTTTGTGAAATAGCAATATGACCAAAACTTGTTACAAACATGATATGCTTGTAAAATAGCACTTACAAACACAAGGCAGTCCAAAGGACGGCTATATCCCCCGCCGTTGTTTTTTGGGAACATTTTGTTTTTCTCTGAACCTGACTGGTGCGTTGAATCTGACCAAAATTGTACACTTCCACTGGTCAGGAGTGGGAAAATAGGAAATACAAGTTATTAGATTAGTAACCTTAATATTCTTGGATATATTAACATTTTATAAAAGGATATTTGTTAAAGTTATTCAGATTGTGTGCAGTGTAAGGAAGTTCAATGTCAAGGTTATTTTGGCTTAAAAAAGAGAGAAGAAAACTTGAGTGTTTGATTTATAAATTACATCAATGAAAAGCAAGCCTTAAGTATTTTTGCTAAAGCTGTGATTTATATTTATTGTAGTGACCTCATAACATTGTCCATTCTTTATTAAAATATTGAACTTGTTGCACATAATGATAATGCTCGGCAGAGTGCTCAAAGTATCAATCTGTGCAACTTGTTTAACACTTTCAATTAACAATCACTTTTAATTGTGTACTCTGACCTTTAAATGTCTTGGGTTTTTGAGGTATGGACCCTGGGTCAGATCACTGCACATCGTCTCAATGAGGGCAACATTTGTACCAGGTTATATGGAAATCAATCAATGCATAAATAAGTTATAACTCAGACACAAGCATGTGTACTCTGACCTTTAAATGTCTCATATGACCTTGACCTTTGAGGTATTGACCCGGGTCAAGGTCACTGCACATCGTCCCAATGAGGACAACATTACTTAGTTATATTGTAATCCATCCTTATGTAAGTAAGTTATAGCCCAGACACAAAATGTTAGACAGACAGACCGACAGAGGAGTGAAGTGCATTCCTATAATCCCCTCCCCACTCCATGGCAGCGGATTAAAAACATGTTACCAACAAGAGATATTTGTGATATAGCAATATGAAACAAAACATGTTACAAACAAGATATGCGTGTGAAATAGCACTTAGAAACCAAACATATAACAAGAAATGTTTGTGAAATAGCATTATGAAACAAAACATGTTACAAACAAGATATGCGTGTGAAATAGCGCTTAGAAACCAAACATATAATATACAAGAGATGTTTGTGAAATAAAAATATGAAACAAAACATGTTACAAACAAGGGAACGTTGTTTATAGTTTTTCAAATGTGTATCAACTGATACGTTAAAGATATGAATGTAATGTATAAATGTTTATTTCATGTACAACACGAGAGTACATGCATGCTTTTGTAGCATTTGTTTAACCATGTAACGTAATACGTTGACATGTTGTTAAACATTTTATTTTTTTTGTAGTCTGAAATTCTTTTACTCTACAGAATTTCATAACACACAGAGTTCTATCTAAAACCATTTTGGTTCATACTCTAGTGTGCCTACATTTCCCTAGAGGGTTGGGATTTATCCCAGGCAATATAGTTATACAATGTATTTCCACAGCTTACACACTTAAAAAGCTTCAAAAGAAAGCCCACAAGGACCTCCCCTGAATCTTTAATCATGTTTAACAAGCACATACTTCTGTTAATGGTCTCAAATCACATGGCAAATCAGGGTTCAAGAAGGAGCACAAAGATGATGCATCCATAATGTACACTAACACTTGTATGTGACATCTGCAAGCCAAGGACCCTTTTTGGCTCACATGTAATATTGTCAAGCAATACTTCTCAGAATATACTTTTATATATACAAGTCTGTCTCGGCGTGGCCAGCCTGATTGATTCTTGTAAGGAAAACTACACTCATAGTACATTTGATTGAAACATTTCTTTCCTTCATAAATGAACTCAAATGTTTTCAACCATATGCATATTATAGTACCGGTACTAGGTGACTAATTTAAGATTTAATAAGAGCAGTTTAAAAGATTCAAATGAACAAAATATTTGGTCTATCTAAACTTAAACTCATCTTTCTTTCTATCTTATATAACCTTTCTCCTATGACAGACAGTCCATAACGAATGTTAGGCCATGGAAATATCAACCTATATGCCTTCATCTCGCTGACTTAGTATCAAGTCTTAATAAATCAACAAAAATCATCAAATTGTCAAACAATTAAATCATCAACAATGAAGTACAATTTCTTTCATTGACTTAATTATATAAACAAAAAAAACATCACCAACTCATTACAAATCCTATTAACCCCACACAATGCTAAACTAAAGATATACATAAACACTCAAGCACTCACCTTGATACAATAGAGACTAAATTACAAAACAAATGTATCCAGTCTGATTTGTTACATGTACAAGGTACAATAATTATACTGCTTACAAGTTAATGGTATCTGTTCCCAAATGAAATATCAAAATCAAAAACATTTCACTTTACAGCAAACTTATTAGCAATTTGCATATACAAATGCATGTAAGACAACTTGTAAATACAAATGCATGTACCGTAAGACAACTTGTAAATACAAATGCATGTACCGTAAGACAACTTGTAAAAACAAATGCATGTACCGTAAGACAACTTGTAAATACAAATGCATGTACCGTAAGACAACTTGTAAATACAATTGCATGTAAGACAACTTGAATTTCATTTTCTATGTATTTCTTTATGTGTTAAATACCGGTACATAAAATGTAACCAAAGTCATCAAACTTTACTATGAAACACAAAAACATTTTACAATGATAAACATTGTATCATCATTGTAATAATTTCCAAAATTAAAATTACATCATTACAATTCATTATATTTAGTACTGTTTAATCTGGGTAAAGCTAAACAATAACACCGGTTATAATGTCAATCACAGCCACAATTATTTGGATAAATAATTTCAATAATAAATACAATGAATAAGCAATAAAGAAGAAGTAAATAACAGCGAACAAGGGGCATAACTCAATCCTTATTAAAACCAGAGTTTCTGGCAACATGTGTTCAAACTTAACTTAAATATCTTAGGTCTATTCCAGTAAAACATATAACCCACAGGGGGAAGGCAATCATTTTCTTGTATATTGGTCAGTATCCTTCTGCGTTAATTTGGACACTAAAAGGATAAATTTGTTTCTGTAGCTGGGTGTAATAATTTAAAAGTGCCTTCCCCCCGGGGTTTATATGTTTGAATGGAATAGCCCTTTAATGTTTTTGGAGTTATGGTTGAGGTTGAAGTTCTTGCACATCACCTAGGCTGTACTTTGACTTTCTCGTTTGAAAAACAACAACAAACACATTTCCTAAAACATAAGCTCAACAATATCAAGTGCTATCATAGTATCCTAATTTGAAGCAACAAAATGTCTGTCCATATCAACAATATTCTACTCTATAAATATATATCATTCTAAAAAGCCACTATATAAATATAAACAAGATTGCTGTGGTCAGTCAACAAGGGACATTACTTGAGAAATATTTAAGAGTTTTAGACCCTGCTATACATGTGAATACTGTCGCAGGCAACATGACAGCGACAAGGCTAACGCAATACCTTAACAATAAATCTGCTAAAAACAGACAAGCTAAAATTCATTTATTGAAAGAAAGTGAGAAGTCAGTAAGGCTTTTTGTAATCAGATTAACAAACAGACCTAAATTCAATTTGAAACAAATGTGTAAATCAAGTCATGTCACACGTATTTACAGCACATAACTAGTAAACTCTGAAAAAAAGTCTCTTTCTATCATAACATAAATAACTTCAAACAATAGACAGGCTAACAGAAACATCGGTTTTATGAGCCAAATTGAAAAATTCAAAAGTAAACAAAAAACACTCACATTTAAATTATCTCAAAACATACAACTTTGACAAAAGGTTTTACTTTGGATCAGGTTTCAAACACTGAAACAAAAACTTTGTTTAACCTCATCATCACTGAATGGCACACGATTTATCAGGTTTGGGTGGACTGACATTTACATTAAGGAAGGCTGAATTTGCTGAAGCTCTTGCATACGTCCCTGTAGATCCACTGGTGGTTGCTGTAGATCTAGAGCCTGAGCTGGAACCAGCCCTGTACCCAGATCCTCCAACTGGGGAAGTTGAGCCCGATGCTGCCGTGGAGGCATTCCCTGTCCCTGTAGAAAAAGGAACAGTTGTTATCAGGAATTTACAATCAGAATGCCAGAGAGGGGCATGGATGAAAGGCAAACAAACCCATCCATTATTTAATGATTATAATGTTTAACAGAATGTAAGATTTAAACCAAAATTTTAAGGGAACAATTAAGACATGAATAATTATATTTTAGGCTCTTTTTCCACCATGTACATAACAGAGCTAGGACACATCCCCCATGCCCAAGAAACCCCCTATATTAAAGAGCACTCCCTGTATAACGGAGCTGGGATCCATTCCCCAATGCGCAAGAAACCCCCTATATTACAGAGCTAGGATCAATCCCCCTCACCCAAGAAACCCCCTATATTACAGAGCTAGGATCAATCCCCCATGCCCAAGAAACCCCCTCTATTACAGAGCAAACCCTATAATACAGAGCTGGGATCCATCCCCCAATGCCAAAGAAACCCCCTATATTACAAAGCTAGGATCAATCCCTCTTGCATAAAAAACCTATATTACAGAGCAAACCCTATATTACAGGGATAGGATCCATCCCCCTTGCATAAAAAACCCCTATATTACAGAGCAAACCCTATATTACAGAGCTAGGATCAATCCCTCTTGCCCGAGAACCCCCCCCCCCCCTATTTTACAGGGCAAACCCTATATTACAGGCATAGGACCCATACCTCCATGCCCAAGAAACCCCCTATATTACAAAGTACCCCCTGTATTACAGGAATAGGACCCATCCCATCAAGCCCAAGAAACCCCCTATATTACACAGGACTCATCCTATGAAGCCTGAGAAACCTCCCTGAATTACAGGTCAATGACCCATCCACCAAGCCAAAGAAATTTCCTTATTTTACATGGCTAGAACACATCCCATCAAGCCAAAAAAGAAACCTCCCTCAGAGCTACAGGGTCGTAACGGGAGTAAATATACTCAGTCAATTCACCCAAAATCACCCAATTACGACAGAAAATCAAACAGCTGTTTGTACTGGTACAATTAAAAATAATAAACACGGCATAACGTTCTTATTTATTTATTATTCCAAGTATTTTTACCCTTCTAGCTAGCCGTTTTGACTAAATTTTAAACCGGTTTGTTCAAAGGCGTGAGACCACAGTTATTTTGACTATATGTTTCATGTAGACACTAATCTGGCTTTTCACTTTAAAATAGTCCGAATTGAAAATCAAGTAACTGGCTGCTGTAGAACAATCAAAGACACACCATTTAATCACAAGAAAACATAGGGTTGACCAACGCAGTGTCTCACAAAATTGAGTAGCAATACATGACCCTGAGGTCAAGACGGAATAAGGCTACAAACAAGCACAAGCACTGTATAAGTTCTTATATAGATATGTACTATAAAAGTTCATTAAATAAAATAAGTCATTCATTTTTGTATTTTAATGTACCAGTACACTTTAGAAATCGCCATTACACTTTAACGAATGATCCAAGGGTGTACCATACACTTTACTAGATTGCATAAGGGTGTAACATACACTTTAAGTAAAGAAGTTATCTGTAGCTTTGCTCCCTTAATAACAGGTCTAGGACCCATCGCATCATGCCCAACAAACCACCCTATGTTACCTCTTACCTCCTGTGTATGCTCCTGTTGAATAAGATCCAGATGGTGAAGTTGGGCTGGTAGAACCTGGAATGTGGCTGGTTGAACTTGATGAAGTGGTTCCATACATGCCTGTTGCTCCAGTGGAACTAGATCCATATGGAGCAATAGAACCTGCTGAACAAGTGAACACTGCCCCTGTAGTTCCCGTATTCACTCCAGGTATACTGTGTCTGGGTCTTGTTACTGGTCTGACTGGAGGGGGAGACGGTGCCCTGTACAGGTCTACATACTGAATCAGATATTCAGGGTAGTACTGGTTCTTCTCAAAGAGAATATAAATGCTTGGATCGTTGATGTCATTCACGCAAGAGTCATACAACTCGTGTGTTTGTCCAGGCTTTTCAGGTGGTCTACGGTAGTCCTTTTTTCCGTTTGTGGAATATCCCACAAGAACGACAGCCTGGAACATGAGCCCGGAGCCTTTTGTGTATCTGTGGCTATACTTGGCATCCCGGGCGAAGTAAGCACCCTCTCCATATACAGTTGCATTTTTCCCGGAAACTCGTGGGTCGAAGTTGTTGACACTTATTCCTCTCACTGCATCAAGGGAATCGGTGCCGTGAAACAGGAGTAGTTTCTTCACGGGACTTTCATCACCACATCTACGCTGATTGGCCAGCATAGTTTTCTCTTGGCTAGAAATAAATGCAGTATTATTCTAGTAAATTGCTTTAAAAACAATATTTATCAACATTTTTGCCAGGTTTCCCATCATCATCATCCTGGTTGATATTGTTGATATATGAAGATTTATTGTTGCTGTAATTGATACATATTATTGGTTGGTCACTGAAATACATTTAATATAATTGAATATTTAATGTGAGTTATTGAAAAAAGTCCTTCATAACACATTCATGGAATTAAACACAAACGTCACCACAAGAGACCTGAAATAGATGCAGTAGCATGAATACTGAATATTTCAACGGAACTCTTAGTGACCCATACTTGCAAAAGCGAAGCCAGAGCGTTGGGTTCTGCATACGGAAGATGTCCTGGATCTGTTTATCCACTCGGCTCATTGTCTGGTGGAAGTTGTTCGCAACCTGCAGTACACCATCATTACTGACATCACATACACAAATATTTCAATTAACTCCATACTATTTTGGTGTAATTTGAAATGGTTTTAAGTGCAGAATGGGAAAATGTAAAAGTAAGACAGATGATATTATTACTAACTGTTTTTGGATTTGAAAAATTGCACAATAGGATATTTCAAATCTGATTTCATTTAAAATAAAAAATACCACACTACGCTATCTTGTACAAGTTAGTTATGGTCATTTATCAAACATGTTAGTAATTACCAGCAATACCCTATCAAATACCAGCAAACAAACCAGGACCCAACCTTCAGAAGTATTGGTAATATAAATATGGAGCTTTCAAAAAGAAAGATACCACTTCCTGTTTCAGAACTAGCTAGTTGGCAATATCTAGTCATGAAGCCTCAGTTTTGTTAGGCAGAGTTTGTTTGCAGCCTACACCTCATATTCATTTCTTTCTGCAAATAAGTAACATTCTGAATGTCACTTACAGCGGCTCTTGACAATTAATTTTAAATAAGGAATTAAATTTCTAAGTAACACCACTGTACAATAGCTGTAAAACCTGTAGTTTCCATTATTAACTGCACCAGAATATGCATACCCAATTAAATCATTTGCCTATTTTGATATATTATTTGGGAATTATGAATTTTCACATGTTCACACACTAGCAACAGACAGACCACCAAACTACCTGTATATAAGCCGGGTCTGTTGGCGCAAGCTTGACCAGTTCAAACTGGTTTGCGAGGTCCCAGGGTGTCCAATCAGGCGGCAGGATGGCGGGAATTTCCGGCGAGGCACTCAGACCCGCAGGGCTAAAATTTGACAGAAATTTAGTGTATTTTGTTTGAAAATCTAAGTAAACATTCAGTCACATTATACAAGTGTAGTCTAAAACTTTTCTGACCCACCAGCCCAGTAAAAGAAACACACAAAGTAAAACTTGCCTGATCCATCAAACCCAGTAGAAGAAACACACTTACTGAAACTTGTCCGACCCATCAGCCCAGTAGAAGAAACACACTTACTGAAACTTGTCTGACCCATCAGCCCAGTACTAGAAACACACTTAATGAAACTTGTCTGACCCATCAGCCCAGTAGTAGAAACACACTTAATACGGAAACTTGTCTGACCCATCAGCCCAGTACTAGAAACACACTTACTGAAACTTGTCTGACCCATCAGCCCAGGAGAAGAAACACACTTACTGAAACCTGTCTGACCCATCAGCCCAGTAGAAGAGACACACTTACTGAAACTTGATTGACCAATCAGCAGAGTAGAAGAGACACACTTATTGAAACTTGTCTGACCTATCAGCCCAGGAGAAGAAACACACTTACTGAAACTTGTCTGACCCATCAGCCCAGGAGAAGAAACACACTTACTGAAACTTGTCTGACCCATCAGCCCAGGAGAAGAAACACACTTACTGAAACTTGTCTGACCCATCAGTCCAGGAGAAGAGACACACTTACTGGAACTTGTCTGACCCATCAGCCCAGTAGAGGAGACACACTTACTGAAACTTGTCTGACCCATCAGCCCAGGAGAAGAAACACACTTACTGAAACTTGTCTGACCCATCAGCCCAGTAGAAGAAACATACTAACTGAAACTTGATTGACCAATCAGCAGAGTAGAAGAGACACACTTACTGAAACTTGATTGACCAATCAGTAGAGTAGAAGAGACACACTTACTGAAACTTGATTGACCAATCAGCAGAGTGGAAGAGACACACTTACTGAAACTTGATTGACCAATCAGTAGAGTAGAAGAGACACACTTACTGAAACTTGATTGACCAATCAGTAGAGTAGAAGAGACACACTTACTGAAACTTGATTGACCAATCAGTAGAGTAGAAGAGACACACTTACTGAAACTTGTCTGACCCATAAACCCAGGAGAAGAAACACACTTACTGAAACCTGTCTGACCCAAAACACACTTACTGAAACTTGTCTGACTCATAAGTTGAATAAAATCAGCCCAGTGACGGTAGTTTTAATCAATAAAACTTGTCTGGCCAAACAGCATAGTACAATAATTATCAAAATGTAAAGTAAGTTTTGATTTGGTTATTCAATTGTTGGTTAATTAACACATCTTTGATATTACAAAGGAACATACTAGTTTCTCTGTACAACATCTGCCTGAGACACAAACAGTGGGCGACGTCTGATTTCCCTGATAGCACCCGTGTCAATGTTGGTCTGAATCATGGCGTTAAAGTCGATCAGATATTTCCACTTGTAGTTTTCCCGGTGGTAGTGATACGTCTCCTGATGCACCAGAAACTTTGCCTCCAAGGTTCGCTGCATCTGATCCTGAGGAATATACATTGATGATGATTGTCAATACAAATCAAAGTAAGGCCTAAAAAAAAAAATGTCCGTTTCGGGTAACCCGACCCTACCTATAAAAATGCGCCAACCCTAACTATTTTTTTCTGTTTCTGAGCAAAAAAAATATTCGTTAGCGAATAGAGAGTTACAAAGGGCAGATAAATGCAGATTTTAATCAGAATTATTGTTTATATGATAAAACAAAGTCAGGCAATGACAGTAATGTAGGAAAGACTGCCATGTGAAAGAAAACACTCTGAACTTAACGACAGATTTTGAAAAAGAAAAAAAAAAAATCCCTACCTACCCTACCTAGAAATTTTGGGAAGGTTACCCTAAACAAATATTATTTTTTTTTGCCTAATAGCTAAATTATTCGAGGGCCAGAGGGGTAATCCAAGTGTTTGTGAAATTAACATGCATGGAGTGGAGTTTTGTTAAAGTTTGCTGAAATGTTCATTGATTGGTTAATATTTATCTGAAAATTACAATTAACCAATCATAAATAAAACTAAACCTGTGCTCTACTTATCCAAGTTTTATACAAATGGCAGCTGAACACCAAGTTTCATGATTGTACAAGGGTTAATAAACAAGAGCCGTCGTAAGACAGCGCGCTCGACTACGCTGCTTTGACTAAGAATACAATAACGATGTAATAATACCAAGTTTGGTCTCTTTTTGTCAAACCTAACTAAAATTATTCTGAAGGTGACTTTGATGCTGCCCTCCCACCAGCCCGCCCAAACAATGACGCAAGTCATTCAAATAACTTGATTTCCCATTATGAAAATGTGGTTAAGAATATACAAATGTGCCTTGCAAAGGAAATTAAACAAGAGCTGTCACAGTATGTGACGAATGCCCCCGAATGTGACATTGACCTATGAACAAGGTCAGTACATGAAAAGTTGATCTTGCCTTTACGTGTCAAATACATATGGCAAGTTATTTTAAATTGCCTCTAAACATAAAAAATACCACCCATACTTGACAACCTACACTGTTATGTCCTTATAAGCAGAATTCCATTGTGAATAAACACTTAGTGTGTCCTTGAACTTAGAGGTAGGGACATGGGTCTTGCACGTGACATGTCATCTTGGTATGTCTGACACAAGTGGCAAGTCATTTTTAAATCTGTCCATACAAGAGAAAGTTACAGCCCGGACAAGACAATCTATACTCTATGTCCTTATATATGCAGCATTCCACTGTGAACAAGAGCGGTCACAGACAGCTATATCCCCCGCCTCATGGGGGCATTTTTTGTAACGTAAGCCAATCAATGGTAAGGGTAGTTTCTCAGGAACAAAAGAAATGCGTAAAATTAAGAAAGGGCAATAACTCTTTCAAAAAAGGTCAAATTGCAAAAACCTGACAATATGCGCTGCTTCAATTTATGATCATCAATCTATGAAAGTTTGGTAGAAATTGCATGAAAAACGTAAGAGGAGTTGCGAAGAAACCAATTTAAATGTAAAATAAGCAAAGGGCAATAACTCTTTCAAAAATGATCAAATCAGGAAAGCCCGAAAATATGCGCTGCTTCACTTTATGATCGTCAATCTGTGAAAGTTTGGTAGAAATCGCATAAAAAAACGTAAGAGGAGTTGCGAAGCAACCAATTTTAAATGTAAAATAAGCAAAGGGCAATAACTCTTTAAAAAATGGTCGAATCGCAAAAGCCAGACAATATGCGCTGCTTCACTTTATGATCATCAATCTGTGAAAGTTTGGTAGAAATCACATGAAAAAACGTAAGAGGAGTTGCGAAGAAACCAATTTTAAATGTAAAATAAGCAAAGGGCAATAACTCTTTCAAAAATGGTCAAATCAGGAAAACCTGACAATATGCGCTGCTTCACTTTATGATCATCAATCTGTAAAAGATTAGAAGAAATCGCATGAAAAATGTAAGAGCAGTTGCGAAGAAACCAATTTTAAATGTAAAATAAGCAAAGGGCAATAACTCTTTGAAAAAAAGGTCGAATCAGGAAAGCCAGACAATATGCGCTGCTTCACTTTATGATCATCAATCTGTGAAAGTTTGATAGAAATCACATGAAAAACGTAAGAGGAGTTGCGAAGAAACCAATTTAAATGTAAAATAAGCAAAGGGCAATCACTCTTTCAAAAATGGTCAAATCAGGAAAGCCCGACAATATGCGCTGCTCTACTTTATGATCATCAAGCTGTGAAAGTTTGGTAGAAATCGCATGAAAAACAAAAGAGGAGTTACGAAGAAACCAATTTTAAATGTAAAATAAACAAAGGGCAATAACTCTTTCAAAAATGGTCGAATCAGGAAAGCCAGACAATATGCACTGCTTCACTTTATGATCATCAATATGTGAAAGTTTGGTAGAAATCGCATGAGAAATGTAAGAGGAGATGCAAAGAAATGAATGTGGGACGGACGGATGGACAAACGCACACACGCACGCACACACGGAATCGCGCCTACCATTACTATATACCTATTAACACCTAAGTGTGACCTTGACCCTAGAGGTAGGTACACGGGTCTTGCATGCGACACGTCGTCTTAGTATGTGAAACACATGTGGCAAGTTATTTTAAAATCTGTCCATACAAGGGAAAAATACAGCTCGGACACGACAACTTATACTCTATGTCCTTATATGCAGCACTCCTTGTGAATAAACACCTAAGTGTGACCTTGACCTTAGAGGTAGGGACACAGGTCTTGCAGGCGGCACGTTGTCTTGGTATGTGGAACACATGTGGAAGTTATTTTTAAATTATGTCCTTACAAGGGAAAGTTACAGCCCGGACACGACAACCTATACTCTATGTCCTTATATGCAGCACTCCTTGTGAATAAACACCTAAGTGTGACCTTGACCTTAGAGGTAGGGACACGGGTCTTGCACGTGACACGTCGTCTTGGTATGTGGAACACATGTGGCAAGTTATTTTAAAATCTGTCCATACAAGGGAAAGTTACAGCCAGGACACGACAACCTATCCTCTATGTCTTTATATGCAGCACTCCATTGTGAATAAACACCTAAGTGTGAACTTGACTTAAGAGGTAGGGACACAGGTCTTGCAGGCGGCACGTTGTCTTGGTATGTGGAACACATGTGGAAGTTATTTTTAAATTATGTCCTTACAAGGGAAAGTTACAGCCCGGACACGACAACCTATACTCTATGTCCTTATATGCAGCACTTCATTGTGAATAAACACCTAAGTGTGACCTTGACCTTAGAGTAAGGGACACGGGTCTTGCACGCGACACGTTGTCTTGGTATGTGGAACACATGTGGCAAGTTATAACTAGTTACAGTACCACTCAGAAATTGCAGGAAGGTGATACCAGGAAATACCAAAGTGGTGTGAAAGAAAGCTTCCTTCTCTGATTGCAGGAAAACTGGAAGTCCACTAAGTGTGACCTTGACCTTTGAGGTATGAACACGGTCTTGCACGTGACACGTCGTCTTGGAATGTGGAACACATGTGGCAAGTCATTTTAAAATCTGTCCATACAAGGGAAAGTTACAGCCCAGACACGAGTTATTGAGCCGGACACACGGACGGACGGAAGGACGGACGGACAGACGGTGCGATATTAATATGCCCACCTTTGGGGGCATAAAAAAAAATAATTCAAGGGCCATAATTTGTATTTATGCTTAAAATGGAGTTATGTTTCTTGTTGAAAGATGGTCGTAAATAATTTTGAATTTTATTAAGTGCATTTAATGAACGGTATAGAAGTTTTTTTTATTAAAATCCCAACTTGCCCTTAACTTTTACTTGCCTAAAACTTTAACCTAAGTCAATCAGGGGCCATAACTTGTATTAAGGATATGGAGTTAAGTAACCTCATTGGGTGATGGTCCTAAACAATTGTGTGCAGTATTAAGTCAATTGAATGAAGGGTATAGAAGTTATTAAACAATATCCCAACCTGCCCTAAAACTTTAACCTAAGTTCCATAGTCAATCAGGGTTATGTAACCTCATTATGTGATGGCTCTGAACATCTGTGTGAAGTATTAAGTCAATTGAATGAATGGTATTGGAGTTTCAAGTGAAAATCCCAACTTGCCCTAAAACTTTAACCTGCCCTAAAACTTTAACCTATGTCAATCAGGGGCCATAACTTGTATTTAGGATACTATGGAGTTATGTAACCTCATTGTGTGATGGTCCTGAACAACTGTGTAAAGTATTAAGTCAATTGAACAAAGGATATAGAAGTTATTAATAAATATTCAGATTGCCCTAAAACTTTAACCTAAGTTCCATAGTCAATCAGGGGCCATAATCTGTGTAAAGAATAATATGGAGTTATCTAACCTCATCATGTGATGGCCCTGAACAACTGCGTGAAGTATTAAGTCAATTGAATGTAGGGTATTGGACTTATAAGTGAAAATCCCAACTTGCCCTAAAACTTTAACCGGATGCCGACGCTTTCATCAGTGCAGAGCTTATGGGCTAGTGATTATTTTGACCACTGGAAAATTGCATCAAAAATGGATGCAAATTACGGAAGTTATAGTGGTATAAAAACAGTATTTGCAGAGCATGACATGAACTTTTATGCTGTTGATTTTTACAGGTAATGTCAGACAAGATTTGTAATGTTTAAAATGTTACAATAAATATTTCCATGTCACTATAGTTCATAGTGGCGTTGGTCTTTCACACGACACATTAAAGTCTTTATGTGCCAAAGATCTTTGCCAGATTATTTGAAAATACCACTGTGCACCGCCTATTCTCTGAATAAAAAAGTACCGTAAATGACTGGGTATTAGACGCATTTTTTCCCCTCAGATTTCGATGTAAAAAAATGCCTGCGTATAATACCCAGTAACAAACTTTTGAACTTTTTTCTGAGGTCGATTTCAGGCCGAGAGTTTGTTTAGATTTATGTAGAAAGGGAAGTTACTCGTATCATATCGATTGAGTATATACGGGTTAAAACGGCAGTTGAAGATCGGGATACAGTATATCGCAAGATGTTTATAATAAAAAAAAAAATATTGTACGATTTAAATTATTAAAATTATTCAATATTAAAATTTGCACTGCCTTTAGACCTGTTTAACATACCAATACTACAAACTGATGCAATAATGGTCATGATTTTTCGCACTTTTCCATGTTCTTTATTCTTTTCTGTAGGTGTTGACACTTTGAGAACAAGCCCGTACAATATAAAGTTTTTGCATACAGCATCTTCCCTATTCATTCTCGACATGTTATCGTTTACAATATACTGTCAGAAAGAAATCTTACAAATAGTCATAAAAGGTACATTTCAGTGCCATCCAGAAACAATTTGTCACACTAAGTAATTTTCAGTGCCTATCCTAACATGAAACGAAAAAAAATGAAACATATTTTGCATTATCATTGTATGGTTTTAAAGATAACCATCGCCATTTTCACAATTTTTTTTTTTTTCGTCACTGTCAACAAACATGGTGGCCAAGATTGGCAGACGATTTTGACATATTTTCTATGCGTCCTTTAACCCAAAACTTACATTAAAAGTTTTTTCTCATATTTTTTATGGATTTTTTGGTCTGCGTCTAATACCCCCTATCGTCTTATACCCAGTCATTTACGGTATGCAGCATTCCATACTGATTGACCTCTAAGTGTAACCTTAACCTTCTGCGTAGGTATGTGGGTCTTGCATGCGACAAGTTCAAAGACAGCGACCTGTGTTTCCCACAAGACGGGTAGCTTTATGTGCCTAAGATTTGAGCCATGTTTATTTAAAATCCCCAATGCATGACAAAGGGCCATAACTCTGTGAAAAATTATAGAACCATAATGTGATGAAAATATGCACATGTATCTCCTGTTGTAAGTAAAGCTTCCCATAATGTTTCATTGAATTCAAGCCCATAGTTGTTGAGAAATACCCTTACATGAATAAAGGGATCATTGGACATGAATGTGCTGATAATATCCGTTTACCAGTAATTACATCTTGTACTGTAAATTACGCTTTCAATAAAGTTTCAGTAATTTAAAACTGGTAGTTGCTGATAAAAATGCCCCACAACTAGCATTTTTTACAGACCATTTTTGTCCTATTACCAATTCATATTCTTTTCTTTTATGTGAAAAAAATGTTAAAAGGTATGAAAAAAATGTTTATTCTTTAAAATAAAAGTTGGACCCAACCCCATTCCTAAAATGGTGAAAACCCCACAGACAACTGAAAAATAACATGCTTGAAGTGGCAACATGTGTACAAAGTTTCACGCTTTGCAAGGCCATCACAATACCAAAACCACTTTCTGAAAAATCAGACAACCTTAACAAAATAGTTTCGTGACAAAATATCTAACTTACTGAATCAAACAGCATCCACGTGCCAGAATTATCTTTCCAGTACCATCTCCACTGTGTCGCAAAGCCAGTTTCCCGGTGTTTCACCTGACTGTATGAACGAGTTGAGAGGCGGCGAGCTTCAACTTCTGACAATTCAACAATTTCACTGCTGATGATGGCTTGAAGTATTGGTTTGAATTCTAGTTGACAGTGTGTAAGATGACTGTCTATGTCCTAAAATATGAAGATGTATAGTATTATTGAATGCCAATCAGAAATATCATGAGCTGAACATTAATGTAGGTCAAATACTTCAAGTATTTGGTTGTTCGGTAAGCACAGATGTTAGCGCTCTCACTTCTCACCTGGTCGACCCGGTTCGATTCCCAGCCTTGGTGTATGTATGTTTGGTTTGTGGTCACCAAGCCAGACAAGAGTGTTTCCTCCAGATAATTCTGTTTCCCCCACAACACAAGACCACATTATCGCATATAATCGTGCCTATGAGAATGATTATTGATTAATACAATCATTGTAAATTATACAAGTTTGAACTAAATACTACAGAAGAACTAGAAGTTTAAATCTCAATTCTGTTTAAAGTCATCTATTTATCCTCAGTAAAAAATCATTAAATAGTACAAAAAAATTATAAATGAAATGAAATCCCATTTAAACTTACTTCAAAACTCTCTGAGTGGTTGCATCCTGGTTTGCAGTACAGTTGTTCTGCCCCCTCCTGGTTAAGAATTTCCCGCCATTCTCCCCACATCTTTACCTGCCAGATGTATGTTGATTTACTCTGGGTATGATGAAACTTGCAACCTGATCTTTTGCAGGAATCCATTAAATGCTTTTCACACAGGAAGGTCTCTCCAGCCATATCTGAATGAACTATAACAATTGATAGCTACTCTTTAAACTTTAGTATTTTCACAATTGAAAAGCTTAACAAGAGTGACGCACAGCAAAGACCAACAATCATCTGTTGTTTTCAACTGTACAAGGGACATAACTCAATAAGTGTTAAAGCCAGAGTTATACCGTTTACTATATATATACATGTGCATGTTGTCTCTGGAAACATAGGTACCAAGTTCTATTTGCATACCTTTGATGCTTTTTTGGGTAATGGCTAATTATATAAGGTTAAAGGTTTTGTACAACGGTGACAACACTAAAATTATTTTCATAACACATTTTCTTTCAAAGACAGCCAAGCTAATAAAAACGATGTATTACAAATCACCATTATTTCATATAACTTATTTTCTTCAATTGTGATGTCTAGCAGAAACAAGTAAAATAGAATTTCATGATTTGGAAAACAATTCTGTACAGACACATCAAAGAAATGAGCATTAAACTAAAAAACTTACCTGTTTGAACTGAATCATAGTCCTTGTTTGAGGACGTTTTCCGCGCCCTCCCTCTTTGACGAGGATTTCTTTTTCTCCCTGCTCTAACCTCCTCAGTATCTTCATGCCCAGCCTTGTTATCAATCTCTTCTTCTACAACTGCATTTTCATCTACAACGCTTTCAATATATTCAAGTTCAACAATCTCTTCTTCAAAATCTAAATTTCTTTCAAAGGAAGGTTCATCCATTCTTTCAGAAGTATTTGGTGTTCTTTTCAGGTAAATCATCTTTCTCATAAATGGACTGTTCCAATTCTCCATCTTGAATGCTTTCATAATTTCTCTATTGTGTTCTGTTGTAAAATCATGCCCTAAAGCACAACTATCTTCCCTCAAACACTTTCCAAATATAAATCGATCACAAAGGTGAAGACCTATGCAAATTGAATCTTCACATGTGCCATCGTTTGCTATCCAGTACTCACATGCATGAGGATATCTCACTTTCAAAATGCTACAAATTTCATCATTGCTGAAGACATCATTCATACCAAGCTTCTTGGTGGTCGCCATATTTCTTTTATCAAGGAAATCATGGCTGAATTTGCATTTTCCAGCTCCGAACTTACAATTGTTACAAAGCATATCTTTACACACGTGATATCTTGTGCATTCCTTTGAACATCCAGTTGCCTTGATATAATCTAGGCAGTACGAAATGTCCTTCATATAGACTGCAACATGAATGACTTTCCCATCTTTTTCAAACACTGAAAATCTAGTTTTCATGGCTCTAAACCATTGTTCAATGTTGCAATCGACTGGAAACATTCCAGACTCTCTGTGGATATCATTTGGCTCACCCTGCCCTTCAAATGTTCTCACCATGTACTTAAACACATCATTTGCTAATGGATTCCCACCTGAATGATGCTTCACTCTTTTATTATCAGGTTTCTTTGGTTCATTTGTACCACTAGCCACATTTGGACTAACATCTTCCTGTTTTGCTTGAATTGGAACGTTTTGCTCCTTTGCAGTTCCACTTACAATCAACTTATCTAGTTTAGACAGCAAGTCTGTTAATACACTTGCTTTCTTCTCAGGAATATTTAATCCAAACTCTTCTTTTGCTTTGTTATTTTTGCTTGTTTTTCCATCAACAGTTTTTTCAGAAACTGGTGACTCATTCTTTCGAAATTTGCCTGTCTTTTTTGATGCTCTGGGCTTGAATGATATAAATACTTTTGCTGACCTGTATGCACGACTTGACCTCTGAAAGCATGCCTTACTTGGCTCTTTTTCTCCTTCTTCGTCATCTGTTTCATCCTCTGTTTCCGTTTCCTCTTCAGTCAAACCTTCCTCTCCTAGATCTTGCTTGATTTCTTCATCTTTTGTTTCAGTTTCCCTTCTTCTCTCTATAACTGTTTTAATAGCATCAAGTTGTTCTTGTTTTATCTTGACCTCATCTGAATTCCCAACCTTGTCCATCAATGCATTAAGATTTTTTTTGTATCTAGACAGCCTATTCTTTAGAGTCAGCAACTTAACAGTCTCAATATCATCAACTTTAAAACCTGATGAAGATGTTTCCTTTAAGATATTTTCTGAACTACAAATATCATTACCAGTATTTTCATTGACTAGCATAACTTCATCTTCTGTTCCACTAGAAGCCTCATCAATGTGTTCATCTGTAGTATTATTAGTTTGGCCGCCTCTTCTGACTTGCCCTTTAACTCTTCGTTTTCTGTTCCTTTTATTTTGCCTTCTTGCTTTTGTAGTAGTTTCTTTTGCCTCATCAACATTGATATCAGTAGCATTATCAACTGCAACAGCTTCCATTTCTCCATCACTTTCTCCATCTTCATATTCCTTCCTCTGTCTTGATTGTTTTCCATAAGGGCCGCCTCTGCCTCTAAATGGCCGTCCTCTTCCCCTGTATCCACGCAAATATATTCTACCTCTTCCCCTCCTTGTAATTATTTCTATCCCTTTATTCATTTCATCACTAAAATCATTGCCATCCACATTTGTTGGAGCTTCACTAATATAACTATCTTTGTCAGAATCATCAGTATTTTGACCAATATCCACGTTCATATTTCTCCCCCCTCTACCAGCCATATGAGACCAAGATCTACTTCTACCTCCTCTATTTAGAGAAGGTCCTCTTCCCCTGCCCCTGAATTGTCCTCTAAAAGGTAAATCAGGTCTTCTATTATTCCTGACATTTGAATCATTCTCAAAATATTTCTTATTCACCCGATCATTACAATTCCTCTGTTGATTCCCCTCTTTTGGACGAGCTCCATAGTCTTCATTGCTCAAGCCACTAACATTTGAGAAGCTTGAAGGCTCTGAAAGGTGTTCACAACTACTGTATCTATTCCGAGCCACCGGTCCTTGGTTATTTGCTGTTAAATTTTGATTTCCTCGTTTTTCAAACTTCTTTCCTTGTCTCCTTCCATCACTTGTGTCAGAATGTATACTATCAACACTCATGGTGCTTGATGCCCGGGACAAGCCCTGGTTTCCTTGGTTTCGTGGACCTTGCCTGCTGCCAGGGGGACGGTTTCTTGGTTGTTGTTGTTGGTGATATTCTGGGGAATTATGCGGTGGGGTATTTGATGAGTAAGGAAATGGTGGGCAAGGCTGGGAATATGGCATGTTCAGGTTCATAGACATCAATGGTATCATCGGCACCGCTGCAATTAGAAATATAAAAGATAATGAAAAACACATTAGAAAGTTCATCATCTCAAAATCAGTCATAAGACATATAATATTGCTATGACAAAGTCTTCATTTTGCACTATTTAGTCAGGTGAAAGCCCATTTTTTCAATTTATTGTAATGCTTATGTTTAGTATTAATCACAACATTTTAAATGTGAGATCATTAAGCAACAATATGGTAGAATTGAAAAGGACCTGATGTGTGAACTTGTTTTTATCTAAAAGGCAATAACTTACTTCCATACTGCATGGGAGGGGTTGCTAGAATGCCCTGTCCTGGTTGGTTAAACTGTTGGCCATAGGATCCTACGCCATGTTGGTTTGGAGGTAGTGGACAACCACACCCATCATTGTAGTTCTGTCCCGGGGTTGGTGGAAATTGCTCCATACCCTGATTGTCCCATCTTTCTTGCTGATTGTGACCCCCACTTTCAGGATGATTATGTCCCCCTCTTTGATTTTGACTATAGTCCCCTCTTTGGGGTGGATTATGACTCCCTCTTCCAAATTGATTTTGGCCTCCTCTCTGAGGCTGATGAAATCCTCCTCTATGAGATTGATTATTCTCCCCTCTTTGGGGCTGATCATATCCTCCTCTTTGGGGCTGATTTTTCCCCCCTCTTTGGAGCTGATCATATCCCTCTCTTTGGGATTGATTATTCCCCCCTCTTTGGGGCTGATTATATCCCCCTCTTTGGGATTGATTATTCCCCCCTCTTTGGGGCTGATTATATCCCCCTCTTTGGGATTGATTATTCCCCCCTCTTTGGGGCTGATCATATCCCCCTCTTTGGGATTGATTATATCCCCCTCTTTGGGGCTGATCATATCCCCCTCTTTGTGGCTGATCATATCCTCCTCTTTGGGGCGGATTATTTCCCCCTCTTTGGGGCTGATCATATCCCCCTCTTTGGGGCTGATCATATCCCCCTCTTTGAGGCTGATTATATCCCCCTCTTTGGGGCTGATTATATCCCCCTCTTTGGGATTGATTATTCCCCCCTCTTTGGGATTGATTATGGCCCCCTCTTTGGGACTGATTATGACCCACTCTGTCAGTGTTCTCTCTGTTACCCTGGTTACCACCTATATAATCAATAGAAACAAAATATTTCTAAAATTAGAATTTAGCCAATTGAACAAGTCACGCATTTGGAACCTTTTTTTTTTTAACGGAAAATGTTGGAAAAATAATTGTGGGTAGAATTAATGTTACTGTAGGAACATGTTTCACTGTTAAATTATTATAATATCCAGCATAGTGATTGTCATATTCTGAAAACTCAAGCAACATAATTCCAAAGTGAATGTTATCCAATTACCGTAGCTCCAGGAGTCTTGCATTAAAACATGACTTACAGGTTTGATTTAATTTGGATAAGAAATGCATGAGTTTGGTTATTTTTTAGAATTTAAAGGCCATAACTTCAAGGGGTTTGTTGATCTGACTGTTTATCATAAGCAATCGTGACATTATACCTTAAACCATCGTCCCAACATTTTATTAAGATTGGAAAGAAATGCTTAAGTAAGAGAGTGGACAACGTGAATTTAATTTTGACAATTCAAGGTCCATAGCTCGAAAGTGGAAAGTGCAATCATGCTTTTTATTTACTTTGCCGCGATATATTCATTAATGCCAACAAAAACATAGTAACCATGTTTGGTAAAGCTCAAGATTTAGAAATGTTTAAGTTACAGAGCAGACATTAAAGAGTGATACCATGGTAAAAAAGCCACACATCATGATCCCTATATGATGTTACATGTACAAAAGCACCTTTTCTATTTTGGGGTTCTTTCAGTGAAAAAAGGGGCATTACTAGACAGCTATTACGGTTAGAGTTATGATGGACCTTGCAATACATGTGTGTATAGTTTATTGCAACATGTGTAAAAAGTTTATTTTGAATATCTCAGATGGATTAGAGTAATGGCCTAGGTTATATTTTTTTTGAAGGACGGCACCAGCAACTCCATCAAAGCTTTGAGCTTTTGAGCTCAAAATGACTCTTTCACCATCCAGAAAGATTTTAACAAATTGCTCAAATAGTTAGCAATGAATTAATATGATAAATTGTACTATGTTACTGAAAAAAGATCAGCATAATATAGTCTTACCTCTTTTAGGGCCACTACCTCTATATTGCTTCCCCTGCCCACCAGGTGGTCTCCCTTGTCCTGAGGACATCCCAACACTTCAGTACCACATATCTAAAACACACATGTACATTAATGCCAGTTATGTGGGTAAAATGAAACTACCCTAGATAGTGATCACTTAAGACATGAGTTAATAAAAAGCCCCATTGCCGATGGCAATCAAGATAATTAATATGCATTTAATTTTTGGAACACCAATCTGATACATTCTTGCTTACAAAGAAAACCCCTTTGCAAATATCAAAAAGGTGTGAAAGTTTAATTTGATTGTTCTGCAAAGATAATTGAAAAACAAATATGTAATTTTACAAATTGTTCAATCTGTAAATTTATTTAGGATGTAATTTACAACGTGTCTCAGGCAAATACAGCTAACCTCGGACAAATAACTAGGCCAATATGAAATCACCTAATTAATAACATTAAAATACAAACATTGATATTTAACTTTCCTAATCATTCATTTGCTTATCATGTCATATTTTTGCATTTGATTTTTAAACTTAGACGATATAAAATAAGGTTGTAATGGTGATTCATTACAAACTGTCAACTAAAAGCTTCTAATTGGCACTTGTTAATGATGTTTTGATAGTGGTTCATCTGTTTATCAATTACCTCAGTCTTCTACAAACTATGCTACCTTCAATATAGGGTTTGACGTTGCCCAGCTTCGACGTTGGTTTTAGTTATTTTTTTATTTACATGTCAAATTGGCATGCTCTTAACAGGCATTGACCGCACATCACCAAGACTGCCATGCTTTTCTCTCCCCCCACCCACATTTTTTTTATGTATATAAAATTATATAGTTATAGTTCGAAAACTCTTAATTCAGACACACAAAATTATTTTCAAAATCGATTTATTTTTAATGGGTCATTCTTAATTGCAGTAAAATCATACATTTTGGCCATGATTTCAAGGTTCTCCGACGAGCACTGTTGGTTTTAATTTATTTCCGACCGTACAGTCTAGACCAGGGCTTCTAAAAACCGGCAATTTGCCGGTCTGGACCGATTTTGACCAAGCCAGACCGATTTCAGTTTCAAAAAGTGTAAAAATTTTTTTCTCTTTTTGGTAATTTCGGTCCAAAACGACTAAGTCAGTAAAAGATGTAGAAATTGTAATACACAAACATTCATGGGTCATTCACATATTCAAAACTACATCCAATAGGTCATAAAAGTGTCTTGGTTACCATGAGACCGATGCGACCAGCCCATCTGTTAATTAGCAGACGCTTGCAATCGGTCCAATCATGTGTTTTGGTATAAGCAGAAGACACAATTGAACAAACTATGTGTTAATGATCTGCTTGCAGCTTTCCTGATTAAGTGTTAAAATCGGTCCATATTTTCACATGGCAATATATGCTATGTCGTCGTCGATCATTACATGATATTCGTTTGTTGATTACAAAACGGTTAAATTTAAATTGTTATAGAGAACCATTGCTGGTTAAAAACGGCTTTAAAGATAAATGCATGTCATTGTTAATCCGTGAAAGCATTAAAATACCGAATTAATTAACGTAATAATATATAGGATATCAACAGCGATACGCTTGATTAACTACATAGTCTGACAGCTGAGTCCGCCGCTTACGTCATATTTATTCGCAGTACTAATGAAAAAATCGTTGTCGATATCACACTTTTAGCTTGTTGCCCCGATTATAAATATAGATATATACTACTATTCAAGATTATCAGTTGAATGTTGACCCACTAAAGAAGCATTAAGCAAATAAATCATAATACTGTTTCACTTTTTGTCGTCTTACCGCATCCCGACAGCCACAGTTAATTACGATCGCAATCTTTCTTGTTAGAAACGCCGCAGAACTCGATGAGAATCTCATTTGAATTAAACTTGTATCAATGACTATCTGAATCGGCGATGCTGGCTCTAGAGCCCTCTTACGAATTGCCACATCGCAAAAAATATTGACAGAAAAGACGTCGCAAAAATGTATGACATTTCTATAAAATCGGACTATTGAACAGGTCTTTCTTTCTTTGGGGGGTGGAGGGTGGGGCTGGTCGTCGCCGGGTCCGGACCGATTGAGGTTCTTAAGTTTTAGAAGCCCTGGTCTAGACATTATTTCCGACCGTACAGTCTAGACATCACACAGTGTACCACTTGATCTGCAGCCCAAATATACAACATTTCAATAAATGTGTAAAAAGGTTAAATCAGCCTGGTTAAGTTAACTTAAACTCTTGCAGCGGCAGGTGTTTGTTTGGATTGCAGTTGATGGGACTTACATTTGTTATAATTAGATGGCATGAATTAAAATCTTAATGATAAAGAATGGGCGGAGAGAGTGTAGCAAACTATCTCTTCTTCATCATTAAGATTTAAATTCAGGTCATCTAACTGATTTAGAATACAACCTCATTGATTGACACATTGTCATGCAAAATCTGATGCAGGTGATGTGTTTATCGGATTCATGAGTGACAGAGGGCGGACCATTCTGAAATTCTGAATGATTAAGCCTAGAACTTAAAGATTGCCTATCTGCAATTTCATTGGCTGTAAATGAAGGTTATATTCTAAGGCAAAATAAATAACCATTGATAATTTCGGATGAATTAATTTAAAGATTAACGAAATGTGTATTGAAACCTGCCATTTAGCATGTATACCGGGTATATACACAAAGTCTGAGTGTAAGAAAAAGGGTTTTATTTGGGACATGGAAAAAATAAAAAGGCAAACAATATAAAATATTTGCATTATATGATCAGCAAAATGTCTCTCCTGTGATTTATCACATATTTGAACTGATTACAAGCGTTGGCCAATTAGAAGAAATGTAATGTTCATCATAGCAAAAACAAAGCAGCTCCAGGTCTCTTTAATCTGATAGTTGTCTTGAGTATGTGTGAATGACAAACCAGGTTTGTGTTTTACAATTTTTACTGACTAAGCGGTTTTGGACCGAAAATATAAACAAGAGGGCCATGATGGCCCTAAATTGCTCACCTGAGTAAAAGAGTTTAACCTTTGTTATTAATATAGCTTGTTTCTCAAAGAATATTGAACAAGAGCTGTCAAAGTATGTGACAAATGCCCCCCAATGTGACATTGATCTATGAACAAGGACATAAAAAGTTGATCTTGCCTTTATGTGTCAAATACATATTGCAAGTTATATTAAATTGCCTCTGAGCATAGAAAAAAAACCAATCATACTAAATGACAGCCAACTCTCTTTATGTCCTCATATTCAGCATTCCATTGTGAATAAACACTTAGTGTATCTTTCACCTTAGAGGTAGGGACATGGGTCTTGCACACGACACGTTGTCTTGGTATGTCGAAAACATATGGCAAGTCATTTTAAAATCTGTCCATATAAGAGTAAGTCACAGCGCGGACACGACAGCCTATATTTTCCTTCAGGTTGCCATGGCAACCAGAGTTCTGCATGGAATTAATTTTTTTGAACAATTTTGAAAAAGCACCAACCAAGGATCATTCCTATGAAGTTTCATCAAAATTGTCCAAGCGGTTTAGGAGAAGAAGATGATTGTAACCAATTGTTGACACTTTTCCTTTAGGTTGCCATGGCAACCGGGCCAAACAAAGTTATGTGAACAAATTTAAGAGAGGTCCATGCAAGGACACTTCAAACCAAATTTGCTGAAGATCTATCAAGGGGTTCATGCGAAGAAAATGTTTTTTTTACTAATTTTAGCTCTGGTGGCCCTTAAAAGGGGCCAAACAAAATTATTTGAAAAGACCTGACAGAGGCCCATGCTAGGATGCTTCAGACTTGAAGATCCATCAAGCAGTTAATAAGATCAAGTTGTTTAAAGGTTTTTCTATTTTTTGCTCTGGTGACCCCTAAAAGGGGCCAAACAAAACCATTTGAACAAAGTTGAGAGAGGACCATGTAAGGATGCTACATATCAAGTATGGAGACATTCTGACCTTTACTTTCAGAGGAAAAGATGTTTAAGTGACAAGACAATGTAAAAACAAATGACCCCTGAGCAAGGCCAATTTGACCCCGGGACAATAATTTGAATACCTTTGGTGTAGGTCCACTAGGTAACACTATATACCAAATATGAAAGCTCTAGGTCTTATATTTTGGAGAAGAGGATTTTTAAAGTTTTATTATATAAGATTATATAAAAATATTGAAAACCTAAGCCTATGAACACGGGGCGTGGCCAATTTTGACCCCAGGGCTAAAGTTTGAACATTCTTAATAGTGGTCCGATAAACAATGCTTCATACCAAATATCTAAGGCCTTCGCCTTTTGGTTTCGGAGAAGAAGATTTTATAAGTTTTCATCATATACATATATAAGGAAACCCATGACCGCCCGGGTGGGGCCATTTTTTGACCCCAGGGCCAAAGATTGAACAATATTGGTACAAGTCAACTAGATGATATATCATGCCAAATATCTAAGCTCTTGTCACTACTTGATTTTACGTGTGTATCTATATATGTATATTTGTTATTAATTGTTGTATGTGGCCCATATTGAAAATTGGTATGTGTACTAAATATGTTATCCAGTTTAAATTAAGACGTTACTTGTCTTTGTGAGTTCGGAGAAGATTTTTTAAGTTTTCACTATAACACATATAGAGAAAACCCATCAGCCCCGGGGTGTGGCCAATTTTGACCCCAAGGCCATAATTTGAACAAACTTTGTAGAGGTCCACTAGACGATGAATCATGCCAAATATCTAAGCTCTAAGCCACGTAAGTTCAGAGGAGATGATTTTTGAAGTTTTCACTATAAACATATAGAGAAAACCCATGACCCCCGAAGGGGGTGGGGCCAATTTTGACCCCAAGGCCATAATTTGAACAATCTTTGTAGAGGTCCACTAGACGATGAATCATGCCAAATATCTAAGCTCTAGTCCAAGTAAGTTCAGAGGAGAAGATTTTTGAAGTTTTAACTATAAACATATAGCGAATACCCTAACCCCCCTGGGCGGGGCCAATTTTGACCCCAAGGCCATAATTTGAACAATCTTTGTAGAGGTCCACTAGACGATGAATCAAGCCAAATATCTAAGCTGTAAGCAACGTAAGTTCAGAGGAGTTTTTTGATTTTTTTTAATATAAACATATAGAGAAAACCCATGACCACCCAGGGGCGGGGCCAATTTTGACCACAGGGCCATAATTTGAACAATCTTTGTAGAGGTCCACTAGACGATGAATCATGCCAAATATCTAAGCTCTAGTCCAAGTAAGTTAAGAGGAGAAGATTTTTGAAGTTTTAACTATAAACATATCAAGTATACCCATGACCCCCCGGGGCGGGGCCAATTTTGACCCCAAGGCCATAATTTGAACAATCTTTGTAGAGGTCCACTTGAAGATGAACCATGCCAAATATCTAAGCTCTAGTCCAGGTAAGTTCAAAGGAAAAGATTTTTGAAGTTTTCACTATAAACATATAGAGAATACCCTAACCCCCCGGGGCAGGGCCAATTTTGACCCCAAGGACATAATTTGAACAATCTTTGTAGAGGTCCACTAGACGATGAATCATGCCAAATATCTAAGCTCTAGTCCAAGTAAGTTAAGAGGAGAAGATTTTTGAAGTTTTAACTATAAACATATCAAGTATACCCATGACCCCCCGGGGCGGGGCCAATTTTGACCCCAAGGCCATAATTTGAACAATCTTTGTAGAGGTCCCTTAGACGATGAATCATGCCAAATATCTTAGCTCTAGTCCAAGTAAGTTCAAAGGAGAAGATTTTTGAAGTTTTAACTATAAACATATAGAGCATACCCATGACCCCCTGGGGCGGGGCCAATTTTCAAAGGGGACCACCCAAGGAACATTCCTGTGAAGTTTGGATGAAATTGGCTAAGCGGTTTATGAGGAGATGTCGTTTAAAGTAAAAGTTTACGGACGGACGCCGGACAAATTGTGATCACAAAAGCTCACCTTGTCACTATGTGACAGGTGAGCTAAAAATGAACAAATTTCAGATTGATTTTGTTACCATTTTCTGTTACTGAAATCGGTCCAGCGTGGTCAAAATCGGTCAAGGCCAGCAAATTGTTGTGTGTGTTTTTAAAGCCCTACTAATGCATGTTTTTTTTTAATTTACAACAAATCCAGGCATGACAAAATGAGATATCGCATGTTCACTAATTAAATCTATGCGTGTTCTAATTTCTCAATTAAATCAGTTGCATGCTCTTAATTTGTTTTGCATCAGCGCTGTTCAAACCGAGGCAAGATATTCAAATACACAAATACTTGTTTTGATAATCAAATTCAAAGGATTCAAAGTCTGATTCAGGTATTCTTATATGGCACATTTCAATTTGTATGAACTGAGTGTAAAGCCATGAAATGTCACGATAAGCCTGCATTGTAGTGTACATTCTCAGTACACCATTATGGGCTTTCCACAGTGGAAAAGTATTATTTTTTAAGGTTTAATATTAAGCAAACATAATTACAACATTTCTCAAACAGTCATGTATTCCATCTTCCTTGCCCCTTTTGTCCATGTTGACAAATTACTAGTCAATTGCCGGTTACACCTGAGTTGATATTCAAGGTATCGTTTGAAAACCTGATAGCAATTAGCGTTGCGCTGTCTCATGCTAATACTAGCAATGTTCTGTATTGCTGGCAGGGCTTCTAAAAACTGACAATTTTCCACTCTAGACCGATTTTGTTTTTGCTGGACAGATTTCAAGTAATGGCTAAAAAAGCCATGCCCGGGATAAATCCCCGTCCTGTGGGCACGAACTGCTGGTAAAATCCCCGCCAAATGCCAGCGCAACCCAGGGACCCTAGATAAGGCCCATTCCCCGCTATTTTGGCGCGAAGATAAAACCACCACATTCACCCAGCACTGTAGGGCCACCTTCAAAGTAAAACACGGCCCATTTCCCCGGCTATTCCTGGTAAACCCCAGAGCTGGGGGGGGGGGGGGGGGGGGGGGGGGGCAGGGTTACAATTGACTGGTGCATAATATTATGGTACCAACCTATGCAATGATACGAAGTAACAGGTAAAAAGTGTTAGAAATAGTACAACGTTCACCTAATACTTTCACCTGAACAAATTACACAGACGTCATGATAACCTTGAATGAACAAGCATGATGGCAAAAGATACAAAGATTTGAATCGATATTCAAGCTACTTTGAGTATAAAACATTGCACAATTAAATAAAACAAAACTCCTCATGATTTGCCACACTTTATTTCGTAATTAAAAAAGTGCATTTTACAAACCATAAATGAGTTTCTTTAAATCCAATCCGCGCTGGGTCATTTCACTAAGACATTCGGCCATGCTTTTTTCCTCAGCAGATGAAAAGACAGTTTCCGGCCCCTTGATCTTTTCGATGTGCACTTCCCCTGAATCATTCTGGTCTATAAAGAAACACATAAGAGACCCCATATTCTCTAGCTGCTTTCCTTAGTGTAAGCTTTTCATTACATACACAGTGTGCGAAATTAACCTTTTTTACCTGGTAGCCAAAGGGGCTACAGACTTTGAGATTTCTGTAGCCCAAGCCAGATTTCCATAGCCCAACGGTTAACAGAAAAACGCATCTTGAGTACCTTATATGGTTAAAAACAAGGAATGATATGACAATTGTACAATATCTTATTATATTTTGTATAAAATGCAAGTATGGTGGTTGTGTGGTCCTGTGTTGCCAGGGGGCAACATCCAAACTTCAATATATCACTAAAACAAAAAAAAAGTATTGACAGTCCGAAATATGATTTCCGTCAAAATAATTATTTTCAAGCAGTATATAGCGTATAATTGCTTGACAAGGGAGATCACTGCAACAGAATATATCCATAACAATGAGAGATTATCCGGAAGTCGGTCAACGGTGTCGAGGTAAACATTTACCAGACAATCTTTTTTAACCAACAAGCCCGATGATTTCATCGCCAGTCGGGCTACCTTATAGGACTTTTTCGTAGCCTGGGTCAATTTTTCGTCGCCACGGGCGATCGGGCTACCGTTAATTTCGCACACTGCATACACTGTATAATGCTCGACGAACATTAGACGCTTTCTCTGGAGTCATTTTCTTCCCCCGATACTTCTTTGATATGGCTTTGGCTGACTTCTGTGCTTGGCTCCTACATGAAGTTGCACCACCCTGTCGTTTGGGATCCATATTCTGCAATACAATATGAATTTTATGTTTGAGAAAACATTGCCTTGTTTTATAACAGTAAATTAAGCAGGCACCATTAAGATTAATTTCAAACAAGAGATGTTTGTCAAACATTATGCCCCCTGAGCGCCAAGTTGCCAGAAATATTTGGACAATTGAATGAAATATGCATGGACTGAAATGACAGCTGATTTGTCATTGGATGCATATGAGGCAGGTCATCTACTGGTCATACCTAATCTTCATGTCAAGTTTGATGACCATAGGTCCGGGAATTGTTGAGTTATCACTCGGACAAGCTTTGGTCTTCCAACAGACCGACCGACATGTGCAAAGCAATTATATAACCCCTCTGCTTCGAAGGGGGGCATAATTAAACTAGATGTTCACTGAAAACTGATACTTCAACTCATGCATTTAGTGACATATAAATTTCTACTGTCTACTATATAAGAAAATAAAATATGGACAATCAGAAAACCTTTTTTCAGCTTACAGTCACACTGACCTTGACCTTTGACCCACTGACCTCAAAATCAATAGGGTTCATCTGCTGGTCATGACCAATAAGCCTACCTAGTATGAGGTCCCTGGGTCAAAGCGTTCTCAAGTTATTGATCGGAAACCGTTTTTCATGTTAAGGTCACACTGACCTTGACCTTTGACCCACTGACCTCAAAATCAATAGGGTTCATCTGCTGGTCATGACCAATACACCTACCAAGTATGAGGTTCCTGGGTCAAAGCGTTCTCAAGTTATTGATCGGAAACCGTTTTTCATGTAAAGGTCACACTGACCTTGACCTTTGACCCACTGACCTCAAAATCAATAGGGTTCATCTGCTGGTCATGACCAATAAGCCTACCTAGTATGAGGTCCCTGGGTCAAAGCGTTCTCAAGTTATTGATCGGAAACCGTTTTTCATGTTAAGGTCACACTGACCTTGACCTTTGACCCACTGACCTCAAAATCAATAGGGTTCATCTGCTGGTCATGACCAATACACCTACCAAGTATGAGGTCCCTGGGTCAAAGCGTTCTCAAGTTATTGATCGGAAACCGTTTTTCATGTAAAGGTCACACTGACCTTGACCTTTGACCCACTGACCTCAAAATCAATAGGGTTCATCTGCTGGTGATGACCAATACACATACCAAGTATGAGGTCCCTCGGTCAAAGCGTTCTCAAGTTATTGATCGGAAACCATTTGGTATTCCGACCGACCGACCGACAGACAGACAGACAGACCGACCGACCGACCGACATGTGCAAAACAATATACCCCACTTTTTTCAAAAGGGGGCATAATAATATATTAAAAGTTCACCTTGCTACAATATGATAATGTAAATCTGATTTTCTGTTCCAGACTAAGATGATTTCTAACCCCCACCAACTCTTCTCACAAAATTATGTTGTCAACTTGGACCCAATTCAATCTTCATTCTTTTCATCTGTAAAACACAAGTGATATTTTTAAAAAACAATCACAAACTGCATGGTATACACTCATAGAAGTTGCAGTTTAATGTACATTAAAACACAGGCGTCTAAAATGTTGATTAATATCAATGAGCAAGACGCCTGTGATTCAGTCTTCAACTCATCCTCGGCACCCCAGCTTATCATAACCTATATGTTATCATATACAAAAGTAGGTTATGATACGCTGGGGTGCCGAGGATGTCTTCAACTGTAAATCCTGCAAACTGGATTTAGAGACTTAAAATGATTCTAATATAATAATGGAACTAAAATACATAAAAGGATAAGGTATTTGTTATTTTTCAGTACATGTTGGATTTCTTTTCTGCTTTTTGAAATTTGTCATGTCCCATACTATTCATACATCATTTTGATGTAGAATAAAAAGTAAAAAAATTAAGCTAAATTAGAGATATGTTTCATAATTCATATTTAAATCATAATTAAAGTAATATTAGTATTCAGCAATGTTTGTGTAATAATTAAATAATTTGGAAATGACAAAATGTTACAAATTCACTGTTTTGAGAGAACCCCTCAGACTCACTGCATTAAACAAAATGGCGATCCGCTACTGGTTAATTACCCACATTTCACTATTATCGCCAAATTCAAACAATGCATTGATGAAAAAAAATAATGTCAGCCATTTCTTAGAGGTTATATATTGGCCTTTCATAAAATGTTTAAATTGTTTACTTACACATTGTAGTTGGACGAAAAGTTCTCGGCAAAAGCACATGTTGCAATCAAAACGAGGCTGGAACAACTGGGTCACATAAACAGTTGCATCAATCGTTCGTGTGATACAGATTATTTTGAAGTCCGATAAAAATAATATTTATTGTGATTTTCACTTATACTTCGAAGTGCATAACTGCCAAATTTCATAAAAAAATAATAATTAAATAAATTTGATAGCATGTCTTTAAAAAGAGAGTGATCCGCTAATGGTTGTGATCCGCTAAGGGTAACTTGACTATACAATTATTTGGACTACATTTTTAAATGACTAGTTGGTGGCATACAAGTTGTTTTGAGGTTAGAATTATGAACAATGATTCTAAGCATGGTCTTAAACCATTTATTGTCAATCTAAACATTTAATTTCCAAAAAAAAGTATGCCACTCTCTGATCAGCTGATGTCGTCTGGGAGTGTAAGATTCGATTTGTTTGTTTTTTGTCCCAGATGTCATGAAATTTTCAGCATTATCAATATCAACATGAAATGTAACTGAAATGAAATAACAAAAATCAGATGCATGTTTGAATATTGATATACCTGCTCAAAGAAATGTACTTAATTTAAACTTTTACACAGGATTCTGCCCGTTTTTGTGTCCGTGTCCGTCCCACTTTCGCTTTTGTTTTTTTGCAAATACTGGTTCCTGTCTCAAATTGCACATTCATATAAGCGCAGTTTGGGGTACCGAAAACCAAACTTCCTGAAAAGCATGGCTCCACGCTTCGAGTAGAAGCCGGTGACAAAAGATGCAGGCAACAGTTTTGAAAAAATAAATTTCCATTCCATTCTATGGTAACTCCTATATTTGTTGTATGGATCTGAAGTTTTGGGTTTCGAAAACGTAAAAAAACAACATCGATCAGTTCATTTCTGATTACTTAAGCAATCGCAAACAATGTGTGAAACTTGGTACAGAAATAAGCCCACTGAAACATATCTGTAAAGGAGTACCGCAAGGATCCATTTTAGATCCTGTGCTTTTTAATATATTTATCGACGATATTTTCAACTTTATACATAGAAGCAATCTGTATAATTATGCTGATGATAATACTCTATCATATAGCGACAATAACACAGACAACGTTGTCCAAACTTTGGAGTCGGATAGTAATATATTAATACAATGGTTCTCAGATAACCATATGAAAGCCAGCCCCGAAAAATTTCAAGCCATTGCAATAGGACAGAAAACTAAGGACCAAAATATAACCTTTAACTTGAATGAGACAACTATAAAATGTGAAGACAGTGTCAAACTCTTGGGTGTCACAATAGACTTAAATTTGATGTCCATATTTCAAGCATTTGCAAGAAAGCCTCAAGACAGCTTAATGTTTTAAAGCGAATAGGTCATAACCTTTGTAAACTAGGAAAATTAAACATATATTACTCATTTATCCTATCAAGTTTCAATTTCTGTCCAATTACTTGGCATTTTTGTGGCGAGGTGCATACTAAGAAGCTTGAAAAAGTACAAGAACGAGTCATCAGATTCATATACAATGATTACACATCTGATTACCCAACACTTTTATCTAAATCAATGTTGCCAACTCTCAAGCTTAGAAGGTTAAGGTCCATTGCTATAGAAACCCATAAAATTATCCACACGCAGGGTCCAATGTATCTACATGACTTAGTGGTAATAAAAGAACATTCCTTTAACTTTAGATATAAGATGATGGCTGCTATCCCAACTGTATGAACTACAACATATATGGGTGCAATTCTTTCCGCTCCGGTGCCCCTAAACTCTGGAACTCCCTTCCACAACATTTTAGGGAAGAAACTAATTTTAATCATTTCAAGAGTTGAGTCCGGGCATGGAGCGAAGATAACTGCAAATGCTCATTTTGCATATAAGAATGCTGTCATATAACATGCTGTAAAATGTCTTAATCAAAGATATGTTGGATGGGACCTCGCGAGCTTAGACTGCCTAGGCAGCTGGTCTCTTTCAATGTGTCTTTGATTTAAATCATGTTAATTAATTGTGACTTCTTTTGTTTTATTTCCCATGCTAAATGCATTGTCGTATTACCTTGTGATTCGTATTTTCGATTAACTTATGCTATAAATTATGCTAATCTACCTACATTCTATATATAGTCTAATGTCTTTCAACTGCCAAATATGTTTATGTGATTTTACTATAAGAATTATTTATTTGTTTCAAGTGTACATACTGAATATTATTATTTGCATGAACTGATGTGTGTGATATATTAGTTACATAAATTATGCTATAATGTCGGTCAAAAGCTATTCATAGCTTATGTTAAACTGTTGATGATAGTACCCGACAATAAATAAATATTGACTTGACTTGACTTGACTTGAGGGGCGGATGCAGGAATTGACGTAAAAGAGGGGCCGGTATTAAACGCAGATTAGTAGTAGTTTTATTCGTGCATTATGTCAATAACAGTACATTTTACATCAATATAAGATATATATATTATATCACATATTGTATTTGCATGATATTTAGAGTCCTAATAAGTTATATCACAGAAACTTTAACATGAAATACATAATACTAGATCTACTAAAACAAGTATTACTTCTGGTGTTAATGATAAAGCTATCTAATTTATTACCAAATAAAGTTTAACATAATAAATGACATTGCACAGGATAACCCGTAAAGATTTGCACAAGTACAAAAGCTTATTTCCAATTAACGGGGTCCATGTCTAAGGTATTAAAGTTGGCATTAAATGATATAGTGAACAGTATTATATAATATTATATCATATACTCAGATGAATTAAATTAATATATGACGTTCATCACAAATAAACTACTATCAGTATCACATAATTATATAATATACCACAGAATTATACAAATAGTTTTTTTATAAGGAATATTTAAAAATTACCAAAGCAACTATATAAAAATTGTGCATATTCTTATTTATCTAATACATAAAAATTATGAATACAAAAAGACAGACTTTTCAAACTTCTCAATCTCCTTTCAGAGGTGAGTTTTGACTAATTAAAACATACTTTGATTCTGTGTCTTTGATGTTATTTGGAAGCATGTTCCAATCCCGTATACCATTATAATAAAAAGAAGCTGCTGTAAAACCACCATTATGTGGGACAGAAAATTTTAAGTTGGATCTACTGCCATATGGCAGATTTCACAAAAAAGGCAATTATTTGGCCCATTTGCTTTCATTTATTGTTATTGCATGTCAACGTCATATATACAGCAATTGCCTTTCCCAACCCAATAAGAACACCTAATAGAAGTGATTTGTATTAAAATAATGAATATATTGTATTAAATAAGGTAAAAAAATGTAAAAATATGCCGATATTTAGGACAAAAAAGACAGAAAATCTTCCCGGTACCAATATACCACTTTTTTGAGGATGCTTTTCAATAACATCTGGTAAGTATTTTATTCTTGTCT
This sequence comes from Mya arenaria, assembly GCF_026914265.1. NCBI lineage: Eukaryota > Metazoa > Mollusca > Bivalvia > Myida > Myidae > Mya > Mya arenaria. The sequence goes on along the minus strand of NC_069130.1, from coordinate 32,430,800 downwards.
GTTGAATAATGTTTGCAAGAAATGTTAATTAAAACAATAATATATCTAAAATGATTGCATTTCGTTCGTAATATACTTAAATTTTCGGTAATTGCGCATGGTGATAACGTTACGGTAATCTGTCCTCGAATTGTTGTGTAACATTAGCAGACATGATCCACTGCTAACTGTTTTAAGCCTAAACACACCTTTATTAAATCACTGAAAACAAAGACTACGTGTCGGATAAAAACAGTATTGCATGTAACAAGAAATTGGTCATTCCCGATCATAAAGTTTTTTTAGGTCTAAAAATGTGTTAATGTTACTCAAAATCGATTCTGTCCCATTTTAGCATGACGATAGCACCTTTTCTATTCGTGAATAATTTACACCGACTGAGGGTTAACATCCGGGTAGCGATTACTTTTATATTGGATTGGTTCACAGTTGACATTGAAATGATAAAAATAGTGGTGAATACCGTTGATAAAAACTTAATCCAAGTTTGGCTCATTCTGTCCTTCGATGTAACGTTAACATTATGTCACGCTAGCATTAAGACAAGCGCTTAATAAAGCAAGAAAATCGTTGAAATTTGATGACTTTCCCAGAGTCAATTATTCGAACATAACAATGTCGTCTGTAAACTATCGTTTGTAAGTATTCATTCATTAGGTACGTAGTTTATATTGAATTCATACCGCTTTTGTGTTTGATATCGTTATTTATTGGACAGAATTAAGAATTTTTGTGATTATCAATTGACCGTGTTTATCAATCATTTATATAGTTTGTTTTATACTGTATCAAGCTCAAACAGTCTGTGGTAGGTCTGTATTTTAATTTGTTGTGAAACATTCTGTCCAACTGCTAATGTGACATACTGCTAATGTTACTCATTCTGTTTTGTGGTAACACTAGCACATACTGCAATTAGCAATTTATAATATATATGTTTAATATCAAAGGTAATGATAATTGCACCATACTAGAGACATTTATATTAACACAACAAAACATTTATGTTTATAGCTTATCTGATCTGATATAAAAAGAAAACCTATGTTTGCAGAAAGCATTTTCTGTCTTGTTGTCCAATTAGGGTTTGTTCCAATAAATTTATTTGAGAAAAACGAAACAATCTTTATTTTTTGTCTGTACAATCTGTTTTATAGATAAATGAACCATTTAGTGCAAGACAAAATACTTCTTTGGATCAAAATATTAAAAAAAAACAAGTTTTTACCGGAAATATTGTAACACTAGCACAAATGGTATGGTGATACAAAATTCTTTTTTTTATAAAAATGCATGAATAAATCATTGCAAATGTTCTAAAATATGATAGATAAGATATTGCTGTAAAAGATTATGTTGAAATCACAAATCTGCAATAAATTTTAAAAATCAATATTCGCCGGGAACTTTTTGGTCACCAAAACGTGAAATTATGAGTGAACTTCGTTACATTTGGCAAAATTATCCTTCATATAACTTGGACATTTGTCATAAAATATTTTGTGCACATGATTTAGCCTAAGCTGTCTACATCTTTGTTCGACATTTAAAAAAAAACAAGATCAGCAAAACTTGCCACTGAAAGCGAGGTTCTACAATGAAAATTTTTAATAAAACGAACAATTTTATTTTGTGCCACCTGGAGTCTTTTTTTAGACTTCATGGTAAGGCCACAGTACCAAGATGATGAAGCATGGTCAAGATGACATTGAACTAATGCATTACAAAGAGCTTTCCTAAGAGATTTGTTTAAAAATTCACGTTGTCTTTATAAAAATTTGATTCTAGAGTTAACCTTTTTAACAATATTGTTCACAGTAGATGTACCTGACAAATCAAGAGTCCAAAATTGACCCAAGATATTTGACTGAATCTTGAGACTTGATTTCATGGCCATTACATTGAATGCTGAAATCCCCTATTTTGCCAAGTTTACGTTTGGAGCAAAAAAGAATGCATTCGGTCTTTCCTAGATGAAGGGATAATTTGTTATCAGTTAACCACATGCTGCAGTTTTGCAATTCTTGACCAAGAACTTGTCGAATAATATCAGGGTCTTTATGAGAAAATAAGATAGCGCAGTCATCAGCATAAAGTATAATTTTGCATTTAGAACTGATGCTTGTATTCATGTCATTAATGTAGCATAAAAACAGCAGAGGACCTAATATACTTCCTCGAGGTACACCAAAAGATTAGAGAGATAGTTACGTAGATAGTTACAGATTACAGGGAAGGGTTTTAAGAAACGCAGATAACATCCACACAGAAGGCCATGGAGAAACGCAGATAGTATACAGTATAATAAGAAGGATTTCGTTGAAGTGTTTTAGTTCAAGTGTACATTATCTTTTTACCAGTGCATCAATCACCTTTTATCATGTTACTTAAGTTTAGTTTTCTTTTTATACACCAATTCTCACTTTTCTGATGTTGATTTGCTTTATCAGTGTTTTATTTTTTTCACTTTTCACTAGCAAGTCGGCGCGCACCGTTCATGTCAGTAACACTCAGAAAGAGGAGTTGGCATTATGTAGAGATAGATAGACTGTTGTTCTCGAAATCATATACACATTTTGACTATCATACCATATGACTGATGTGATTTCTTGAAAACTATAGTGCTATTTTTAGCACAACCAATGCGTAGCGTTGCCATTAACTCGGGAAGCCTCGTTACCTAGCAACGCAGCAATCGGAACTCCTCGGCTAGTATCAAGATATATCTATCTCGAAGCTTACCGGAGATGGCCGAGTTGTTACGATTGCAGAGCGCAGTGGCGGACTGTGTTGTTCAGTGACGAGTCACGTTCTTACCTTCTGAATGTTGACGGACGCCAGCTTGTGTTGCACCGGCGTTGTGAGTGTCACGCGGATTGTAACGTTATGTGGACTGTCATGGGAACGGGAGGATCAGTTATGATCTGCGGAGGTGAAACTGCAGAGGGTAGAACACGTCTTGTGTTTGTTGACGGCTCATTGACCGTCCGGTCAACGGTATCGAGACGATAGTACGCGTTTTAAGGCTTGCAGCCAAAATATCCCATCACGATTTCGTACTGCCATATGACACTTCTAGAATGTTACCCAATAATACTTAACATTGATGCACGAAAACTCGTGTTCTTCCACAAACTTTCTTGCATTAGTACACACTACTTAGCCAAGAAAGTTTTCGACTACAGGAACTCTACAACGTCATGAATAAATGATTCTACAATCGATTAACAATTTACAAAGAAAGTTCAGCTCTCCCTCAAAACTCAACATGGAAACGTGTTTTGAATTGCTGTGTTGTTGGTTATCACAAACAACAATGTCTTAGCCTAAGTTCTGGTGACATCGAGTGTGTTCGATTAAAAGTGATTTATCCCGTTCTACGCACATCAACTATCTATATGGTCCGCCGATGCCTAGTGCCTTGTTCTAACCATAAACATGTTAACGAATAGTATTACGAGCATGAAATACAACATGCAGTTATTTCCTTACATAATGCGTCCCATGATGCATGTTCGTTACAAATCTTCAATATTTAAATCACCCTAGTTTGGAAATAAAGAGTTTCAGTGTGTATTACTCATGTAATTCATTGTATGTAATAGATTTACCGCCTTTTTGGTGAACAATATGGGAGCTGTCACTTAATAATCCATTTTTGTTCCTTTTGCTGATATCCGTCGAAGGTAACATCAATCTGGTATGGACTGATAAATTTATCAAATAATCTGATATATTTAAAATGAAGATCTTCGAGGAAAACCAGACATTGTATGCATCAAATTTAAATATCAAGGTAGCATACATGTACGTATTATATTAACAACAATATTTTACCTAAGTGAACCTTTATTTCATACTAGTTTATCGTAATCTATTTCTAAAAGTGGTTACATGGTTCTATAATGAAAGCACTGGCTGCTACACCATACGGGAATGGTAACTCTTAGGTAGTCCGTATCCATTAACTAATACTTCAATGGGCGTATGGCATATACTTGCTAGTCTTTAACTTCTTGGTCTTTAAGATTCTTTAAAGATCGTTGTTGTGACTCTTCAGAGGGTAAGTGTTTGGGAAAAGTGACAGGAATTCTCTCCCCTTCTCTCCAAACTGCCAAGTGTCGAATTATCCGACGTATATTTCGTAACTGACCAACAGAGTCTTCCAGCATGAAGTCGCAATCATCTATTTTCAAAATGGTTACGTCACCAGCGATGCCAGTAGTAAGCGATCCTGTTTCGCCAGTGATTCCATATGCTAAAGCCGGAGCAGACGTCACAGACTTAACGACGTCATAAAGCGGCATTCCAATATGCAGAAACTTTGTCATTACAGAAGGTAGATCGTATGCAGGACCATCTTGGCTAAACACATGCAGATCTGTTCCTAAAAGTAAACATTAATGTCATCCAATATTTCAAAAAATATTGTATTACAATAAAACCTTTCCTTATGGGGCATCAAAATGCAAACTCCCTAATACATAACGTATATATATATGCATCAAAATTCGGCTATGACTATTAAGAGTTGTGCTAATATTAAACTACTTTTTGTAAGACATACTTTTAACGCATTTTTACCTAGTAGGTCTGGGTAGAGGTTTTGTTTGCAAGCGATTTCCGCAACGGTCCAGTTAAAGCCGCCAGCGCCATGGCCTACGTCAAATAGAACACCACGTGATTTTGCATCCATAACGTCACTGTATACGTCACGTGTTTCCGCGTCAACGATTGTGCTTGGATAACCAACGTATGTATGCGTGTATATATCCCCTGGCCTCAGATCTCCAGGGCAACACAGTTTCGCTGAAGGATCTGCAAACATATATTATTTGCCTTGAAGATATATAACATTTTAATGTTGATAAATATGATGTTAATCAAAACTAAAGAATACATTCGAAATTAGTTATATATAAAAAATAGATACTCATCACCTAGAGCCCTCTGTGTTGGTATAGTGGACATGGAATGATGCGTCATAAGTGGCACCGAACATCGCTCTGCTGCATTCAATGCTCGACTGAAACCATCATACAACTATATTTAGTGTTTACGCTCATGTCTCCGCCAATGAGATCGCCGGACGGAATCTGATGAAACCCTTTAAAACGCCCCTGACGAAAACAGCTGCCAAATTTCAAGTTATGCATTATTTTAGTAGGTGGACTGTTTCGCGGTTCGCGCATTGCCGCTGACTATTATAAGCATTCGCGCCAAACACTAAGTAAGAAATTTTAATCTGTTTTCATTTAGTTATTTTGTGCTTAATTGAGTTGAATACTCATATAATACTCAAGAAATGACATTCAACGCTTTCAATTAAATACAGTTGTCTTTAAATAAAACATGATGATCTACCGATATGCCTCATATTCTGTCTTCCCCATGGCACAGACGTCTGTGGACAGTCTTACTTTGACGCCAACAATGACGTCACGATTGTCCTGGATACATTTCACGCAGGAGTCTTCGTCCAAAATGGCAAGGGTGTCGGATTCTCCACCACCCGCTGTAATCAAAACTACGTGTTGTTTATATGAACTTATTTGAAACAATGCACATGGAGTGTACAAATAGAAACGTAATTAAAATTTAAAGTTAAATATAAGATATTTAAACGTGTGTTTACGAGGTTAACTCCAATGTTGCTTTAAATATTGTGTAAGCATTACCAGTGCCCAAATTGCAAATCGAATGTTCTGAAACGGTCTTCCCAGATCCCCCCCCCAAAAAAAACAACAACAAAAAAACAAAAAACAACACACACACACAAATCACAACAACAACAAACAAAAAACAACAACATAAAAACAAACAAGCAACAACAACAACAACAAACGAAACAAATCTTTGTTGAGTGAAAAAGATAATGAACTACCCTAGTTTCCTGTAAATAACCAAGTGAATGCAATACCTCCCGCAGAGAGGCCCGCGGACGCCAACCCATGCATCGCGATGTGCAGTAGGCACTTGACGCGTGTCTTTGACCGCTCCATCACGTACTTACGTAGTCCCATAAACGTCGACGCGCCTTCAACAGAGTTTAAATAGTTATTTGATTATCGATAGAGAGTATTGTGCATCTCAGGGTCCGGTTTCACAAAGAAATAGAAGTTTTTTAACGGAACTGAATTTTCTGGCAATCTGAATGCATCATATCTGAAACGGATTAAAGGATGGAACAATTGACGGCTAAACATCCTAAACCAGATTGACCCACGGTACACGTGTATGCACATTGCTACTGGTAGGTAGTAGGAACCATTCAGTAACGTTTAAATCTATACTGTTGTAGTTTAACCATTCATTTATGCTTATTATGTGTATGGTTTTATGGACTGTTAAGTCCTTTGATTATATTTAACCTAACGATGACACAAGTGGTTTACAGGTACCTACCCGAGCTACCCGCATCTATGACCGTCGTCACCCCTCGGGACAAACATCGCTTGTCCGCGTTCAAACTGATAGGCGTGGCATATTCATAGCAATGCACGTGCGCGTCAATCAGGCCAGGAGTCACAAGACAACCCGTAGCATCAAATGTTTCCGTTGCCGCCACGTTTAGGTTTTCCCCAACCTTAAACACTTTTCCATCCTTTATTGCCACATCTAATGTTTTGTCTACGTCATTAAGAGGATCAATAACTCTCCCGTGTACAATAAGCGTGTCGACTTGCATGATTCGTTCAAGGTCACACTGTCAACTTAGCAAGTTAAAGATAAAATATAACAGGTATGGTCGACATTCACAATGCTTAATAGTTAAAATAAGGTTCACATTTAGCCACGATATGCTCCACAGTATTATACTGATAAGATAGGCATAATATACTATTCACAATACTTGCACTTGGAGATGGCTATTTCCATGTCATAACACCACATGTTTCAAGAGCTAGTGTTTACTTAAGGTTTAGTTTCGTTTTAAATAACGTATGTACTTTATAACGATCGTGAAACAATTAGTGCGAGTCGGGGAAACCCACGTGTACAATTTGGTGTGCACAAAACGGCAAAGTTTAGTTGATTATAAATAACCTAAAGATACTCGCTCATATGTTTTTGGACTAGTCCACCTAAATGGCCGTCAACGAGTCTTTTGGCGATTTTATTTTATTGGCAGACTCGAGACGCGTTACAGGGATACATATGAAATGTTAAACTAATAAAAAAAGTATCCCTGATCGGTCATTATTGTAGCTAGTTTTTGGACCAACCATAAGTTTTCCCGGTAATGCATCTGAAAACACTGATTTATCATTATTATACTATGATATCGAAATTAAAAAACAAAAAACAATACAGTTATAGTACAATAATGTACTTGGGTTTTAGTGGGGTCGGAACCCACGCCAGGAAAGTCAAGAAAAGTTAGGTAACTGACGCCTTAACCACAAGGGCACCAGGACTTATACTAAAGTGATGGATATTTTGACCTCTTAGCCATACATTGACAACATCACGTGATGGTGTCAATCAACCAATCACGCAACAATAAAGTCGCAATGAAGCGATCATTAGCGTTGTTAACGCTTATGAAAATTGAGGTATTTAAAGAAGATATTTTAGCAAACATCAACACTTGCTCAAGGTTTCCAGGTTTTGTTATCTTAGCTTTATCACTTCTAATGATTTGCCACATTTTATTTCGTCATACAAAAAAATGCATTTTACAAAAAACATGAGCGATACCTTTGATATTGATATTAATTAAAACATAGCTAGTCACACTGTATCACGCTTGTTTCACTCCGCGCTTCTTTCACTCCGCGCTTCTTTCATTCCGCTTATTTCATTCCACAATATCGGCTAAAATTGCTTTGCTAGCTCTGTCCAATCAGGATATAATTTTAAGTGGTGGTGTTTCTAATAGTAATATATATATAAGGTGTTGGTGTTAAAAATAGCGATTAATATGTAAATTAATTACTACAAGCAACACTGACGACACACAGCATTTAATACAGTTTATCAACACCACAACCAGCAATATTAATCAGTATTATCTAACAGTGTGTGTATATCACGTGATAATTTGCGTCATAAATGCTACGTCGGAACACAGTTACTTGGTATTTGGACAGCATTTAAGGCCAGTCGAGCTACCTGATTCGAGCAATTTGGTTCCTATGGTGATTTCTTGGACTGAGAATCTTAAAAAAATGTGTTTTAGTACTCTATGATACACATAATAAACAAATAATCAACTTTTAGTCGTTTATTTTTATATATTAAAGATTTTAAAATTTCATACAATCTTTATCATTCACAAGTAATGAAGGTTAGCAGATTTCGGATTGAGACATATGTATGGAAACGAGCTCAGATCTACAAGATGCTTATAATAAAACAACTGTATACGTCGCATGCATGTTCAGAAGAAAGTGATCTCCAAGGTGCAATCGCTCAACAAGCACAAGCTAGTAGCGTTTTCGCAAGTTTCTTTAATAACTCTGCCAAGAATACTTTTTATTTACCGACTCACAGATCTTCGCCAGTAATTTTGACCATGCACACCGGCCGGACCCGGCATGCGCTTTTCAACTTTACACGCGAACGTGAACCGGGATTATGTTTACCTCGTGACTGGTACCCGTCCGCGCGTGTTGAGACAAAACGTGTATGCCGGGTTCGGCCCTTGCGCGTACTCAAAAGTACTGGCGAAGATCTGTGAGTCGGTATTAAACAGTATTCTCACTCTTATCCATAAATTGATAACATCACGTGATGGTGTCAATCAACCAATCACGCAACAATAAAGTCGCAATGAAGCGATCATTAGCGTTGTTAACGCTAATGAAAATTGAGGCATTTAAAGAAGTTATTTTAGCAAACATCAACACTTGCATAAGGTTTCCAGGTTTTGTTATCTTAGCTTTATCACTTCTAATGATTTGCCACATTTTATTACGTCATACAAAGAAAAAAGCATTTTACAAAAAACATGAGCGATACCTAGATGTTCCGTTCCTGAAGTGAAAAGGTCGTTGACTTCAAATTATGATACACATCACATACCAAACTGAAAGACTCGTGATCATTAGCGATTATCAGAACTAAAAACGTATCCTCTCAAGGCTAAACAATTGTGCAGAAGTGTGTTTGCATTTCTCAAAAAAAGTGGGTAATGTACGTGCTTGCAATAAACATAAAGGGGGTTTAAGGTACAAAAAATCGGCCTGGAAACATGTACAGTCGAGTAATAACCATGAAGTTTGGAAAATAGGAATATCCATGCAAGCACAGAACTTTACAACATGCACAAATATGCCGTATTTGCCGAGAAAATACGAAAATTGTGGATAGAATCAACACGTTTATTTGTAAACATTGCCTCCTAAGCTACAATCTGTTCAATAACTTTTTTTTATCTTTAATGTTAAGATATCAAGCTAAGATGTCGATCGAAGAATATGTTTTTCGCCGCATACTGGGCGCATACGTTTTTCAAAATTTAAAGAAAAAGTCCACTTACCACGCAAAATTTGGTACCAGAACCGATACTTTTCATTCTAAATCCGCCATTTTGTTTGCCATGAGACATTTTTCTCACTTATTGTTTGCATGAAACGAAATTACGTCCTCCCCCTTGATATATGAATTGCTAGAATAGTATACAAGTGTATATGATAGGTAATTTTGCATAACAAATACGCGGTACGTTTTTATTGGGTATCAAATTCCATTTTGTTATCAATATTAACATGTCTTACAGCTCGTCTTTTAATTACACTTTTATTAACGCACGCTTATTTTGATTCTGAATCACACAAAAACTGCATAAAACTTCCTCGCCCAACATAAAGGTGTTTAGACATAAAAAAGTCGGCCGTATAGTGCCCATGACACTGCACTAGCCGTCGAATAGAAAGAAAAAAGATGCAAAAAAAAATCAATAAAAAATAGCTAAAAAAGGTACAAGAATGGTACACGTTGACTAAAACATAGTTTTAACATAGTTTTAAGTCATGCAATTTTCCATTTTCACTTTGTAAACAAGCAATCGTTCAGCTTATACACTCAATAACTTTTTTGTTAAGGCATCTAGAAACATAGGTTAAAAAACTGAGAGAAGCTTACACGTGTGGCCTCCGGGTAGGCGTATTTATATTGTGAAAAGTGATATAACTTACTTACCAGGTGGAAATATCCTCCTTAAACACCAAAATCCCTTTGAACACCGCCATTTCATTAGATGCATCACACATTTCCCTCACTTAAGTTCGGAAAACACAAAACACGTTGGACCGTCTGGTAGAGGTAGGACCAAACTATTTACATCTTTGTTCACTAACCATGTGAATATTTCTGGTTGTGGTAATGCTAATATTATTTTAAAAATGTTTCTGGTGGTGGTTTAGACAGTGTGTGTATACCACGTGATAAATTACGTCATATATGCTACGCTGGAAGGCAACATTTTGCTTAAAATGAAGACTTAAATCAAAGATAACTTTTCTTGTACAACACCATTTTAAATGAAACAAAGGGCAGTCTATGCCTCTTAAGGAGCCCCACATTTGTATATTTACCGAAATTTGATAAAGTCATTAGTTTCATCAAACACTTTGATAAACCTGTTTCCAAAATCATGTTTTGACAGTGCTCCGTCAGACGGCCGTATTGTGACAAGGTTTGTCGAAGTGTTTAAAAAAACTAAACTCTCAATCAAACTCTGGTAAAAGACCAAATGAGGGGCTCCGTAAGCGGCGTAGACTGCGCTATATTTCATTTAAAATGGTGAAGAAATAGTGAAGTTATCCTTGTTTAAAGTCCTCATCCGAAGCAAAATATTGCCTTCCGACGCAAAGTTACTTGGTATTTGGACTGAATTTTTGGCCAGTCGAGCTATCTCAGAATTCGAGCGATTGATCCCTAGGGTGATCTCTGGGACTGAGAATCATAAAAATTGGGTTTTAGTACTCTATGATACACATAATAAACAAATAATAAACTTTTAGTCGTATATTTTTACATATTAAATATTTTAAAATTTCATACAATCTTTATCATTCACTGTATGTTTGCATTTCTCCAAAAAGTGGGTAATGTGCTTGCAATAAGCATAATGGGGAGTTAAGGTACAAAAAATCGGCCTAGAACATGTACAGTCGAGTAATAACCACGAAGTTTGGAAAATAGGAATATATACATGCAAGCACAGTTACAACATGCACAGATATGCCGTATTTGCCGAGAAAAAAATGTGGATTAAATCAACACGTTTATTTGTAAACATTGCCTCCTAAGCCACAATCTGTTCAATAACTTTTTTATCTTTAATGTTAAGATATCAAGCTAAGATGTCGATCGAAGAATATGTTTTTCGCCGCATACTGGGCGCATACGTTTTTCAAAATTTAAAGAAAAAGTCCACTTACCACGCAAAATTTGGTACCAGAACCGATACTTTTCATTCTAAATCCGCCATTTTGTTTGCCATGAGACATTTTTCTCACTTATTGTTTGCATGAAACGAAATTACGTCCTCCCCCTTGATATATGAATTGCTAGAATAGTATACAAGTGTATATGATAGGTAATTTTGCATAACAAATACGCGGTACGTTTTTATTGGGTATCAAATTCCATTTTGTTATCAATATTAACATGTCTTACAGCTCGTCTTTTAATTACACTTTTATTAACGCACGCTTATTTTGATTCTGAATCACACAAAAACTGCATAAAACTTCCTCGCCCAACATAAAGGTGTTTAGACATAAAAAAGTCGGCCGTATAGTGCCCATGACACTGCACTAGCCGTCGAATAGAAAGAAAAAAGATGCAAAAAAAAATCAATAAAAAATAGCTAAAAAAGGTACAAGAATGGTACACGTTGACTAAAACATAGTTTTAACATAGTTTTAAGTCATGCAATTTTCCATTTTCACTTTGTAAACAAGCAATCGTTCAGCTTATACACTCAATAACTTTTTTGTTAAGGCATCTAGAAACATAGGTTAAAAAACTGAGAGAAGCTTACACGTGTGGCCTCCGGGTAGGCGTATTTATATTGTGAAAAGTGATATAACTTACTTACCAGGTGGAAATATCCTCCTTAAACACCAAAATCCCTTTGAACACCGCCATTTCATTAGATGCATCACACATTTCCCTCACTTAAGTTCGGAAAACACAAAACACGTTGGACCGTCTGGTAGAGGTAGGACCAAACTATTTACATCTTTGTTCACTAACCATGTGAATATTTCTGGTTGTGGTAATGCTAATATTATTTTAAAAATGTTTCTGGTGGTGGTTTAGACAGTGTGTGTATACCACGTGATAAATTACGTCATATATGCTACGCTGGAAGGCAACATTTTGCTTAAAATGAAGACTTAAATCAAAGATAACTTTTCTTGTACAACACCATTTTAAATGAAACAAAGGGCAGTCTATGCCTCTTAAGGAGCCCCACATTTGTATATTTACCGAAATTTGATAAAGTCATTAGTTTCATCAAACACTTTGATAAACCTGTTTCCAAAATCATGTTTTGACAGTGCTCCGTCAGACGGCCGTATTGTGACAAGGTTTGTCGAAGTGTTTAAAAAAACTAAACTCTCAATCAAACTCTGGTAAAAGACCAAATGAGGGGCTCCGTAAGCGGCGTAGACTGCGCTATATTTCATTTAAAATGGTGAAGAAATAGTGAAGTTATCCTTGTTTAAAGTCCTCATCCGAAGCAAAATATTGCCTTCCGACGCAAAGTTACTTGGTATTTGGACTGAATTTTTGGCCAGTCGAGCTATCTCAGAATTCGAGCGATTGATCCCTAGGGTGATCTCTGGGACTGAGAATCATAAAAATTGGGTTTTAGTACTCTATGATACACATAATAAACAAATAATAAACTTTTAGTCGTATATTTTTACATATTAAATATTTTAAAATTTCATACAATCTTTATCATTCACTGTATGTTTGCATTTCTCCAAAAAGTGGGTAATGTGCTTGCAATAAGCATAATGGGGAGTTAAGGTACAAAAAATCGGCCTAGAACATGTACAGTCGAGTAATAACCTTGAAGTTTAGAAAATAGGAATATATACATGCAAGCACAATTACAACATGCACAGATATGCCATATTTGCCGCGACAATACAAAACATGTGGATAGAATCAACACGTTTATTTGTAAACATTGCCTCCTAAGCCACAATCTGTTCAATAACTTTTTTATCTTTAATGTTAAGATATCAAGCTAAGATGTCGATCGAAGAATATGTTTTTCGCCGCATACTGGGCGCATACGTTTTTCAAAATTTAAAGAAAAAGTCCACTTACCACGCAAAATTTGGTACCAGAACCGATACTTTTCATTCTAAATCCGCCATTTTGTTTGCCATGAGACATTTTTCTCACTTATTGTTTGCATGAAACGAAATTACGTCCTCCCCCTTGATATATGAATTGCTAGAATAGTATACAAGTGTATATGATAGGTAATTTTGCATAACAAATACGCGGTACGTTTTTATTGGGTATCAAATTCCATTTTGTTATCAATATTAACATGTCTTACAGCTCGTCTTTTAATTACACTTTTATTAACGCACGCTTATTTTGATTCTGAATCACACAAAAACTGCATAAAACTTCCTCGCCCAACATAAAGGTGTTTAGACATAAAAAAGTCGGCCGTATAGTGCCCATGACACTGCACTAGCCGTCGAATAGAAAGAAAAAAGATGCAAAAAAAAATCAATAAAAAATAGCTAAAAAAGGTACAAGAATGGTACACGTTGACTAAAACATAATTTTAACATAGTTTTAAGTCATGCAATTTTCCATTTTCACTTTGTAAACAAGCAATCGTTCAGCTTATACACTCAATAACTTTTTTGTTAAGGCATCTAGAAACATAGGTTAAAAAACTGAGAGAAGCTTACACGTGTGGCCTCCGGGTAGGCGTATTTATATTGTGAAAAGTGATATAACTTACTTACCAGGTGGAAATATCCTCCTTAAACACCAAAATCCCTTTGAACACCGCCATTTCATTAGATGCATCACACATTTCCCTCACTTAAGTTCGGAAAACACAAAACACTTTGGACCGTCTGGTAGAGGTAGGACCAAACTATTTACATCTTTGTTCACTAACCATGTGAATATTTCTGGTTGTGGTAATGCTAATATTATTTTAAAAATGTTTCTGGTGGTGGTTTAGACAGTGTGTGTATACCACGTGATAAATTACGTCATATATGCTACGCTGGAAGGCAACATTTTGCTTAAAATGAAGACTTAAATCAAAGATAACTTTTCTTGTACAACACCATTTTAAATGAAACAAAGGGCAGTCTATGCCTCTTAAGGAGCCCCACATTTGTATATTTACCGAAATTTGATAAAGTCATTAGTTTCATCAAACACTTTGATAAACCTGTTTCCAAAATCATGTTTTGACAGTGCTCCGTCAGACGGCCGTATTGTGACAAGGTTTGTCGAAGTGTTTAAAAAAACTAAACTCTCAATCAAACTCTGGTAAAAGACCAAATGAGGGGCTCCGTAAGCGGCGTAGACTGCGCTATATTTCATTTAAAATGGTGAAGAAATAGTGAAGTTATCCTTGTTTAAAGTCCTCATCCGAAGCAAAATATTGCCTTCCGACGCAAAGTTACTTGGTATTTGGACTGAATTTTTGGCCAGTCGAGCTATCTCAGAATTCGAGCGATTGATCCCTAGGGTGATCTCTGGGACTGAGAATCATAAAAATTGGGTTTTAGTACTCTATGATACACATAATAAACAAATAATAAACTTTTAGTCGTATATTTTTACATATTAAATATTTTAAAATTTCATACAATCTTTATCATTCACTGTATGTTTGCATTTCTCCAAAAAGTGGGTAATGTGCTTGCAATAAGCATAATGGGGAGTTAAGGTACAAAAAATCGGCCTAGAACATGTACAGTCGAGTAATAACCACGAAGTTTGGAAAATAGGAATATATACATGCAAGCACAGTTACAACATGCACAGATATGCCGTATTTGCCGAGAAAAAAATGTGGATTAAATCAACACGTTTACTTGTAAACATTGCCTCCTAAGCTACAATCTGTTCAATAACTTTTTTATCTTTAAAGTTATGATACCAAACTAAGATGTCGATCGAACAATATGTTTTTCGCCCCATACTGGACGCATACATTTTTCAAAATTTAAAGAAAAAGTCCACTTACCACGCAAAAGTTGGTACCAGAACCGATACTTTTCATTCTAAATCCGCCATATTGTTTGCCATGAAACATTTTTCTCACTTAATGTTTGCATGAAACGAAATTACGTCCTCCCCCTGATATATGTGTTCATTAGGTTATTACTCTTTATATCAATGTAAAGTCTTGATGTTGCACGAACGTCTTGCAAAACAGCAAAAAAAATAAATGAATGTAAACATTATTAATCTGATACTATTTTACCATGAACAATCGTTTTAAACAATGTTTGTCACTGTATTGGCTGCGCAAATCGCAGCGTTTTCCCTATATTTTATATTGGCTGCGTTATACCTCCCTAATTTTACTGGTAACAAGAGTAAATTTCTATGCATTGTAATTTGGGGTGTGTAGTTTGTGTGGGTAAAAACCAGCCGTCTATAGAGCAGCGTGCAGTTCTGGCTGTCTTGGGTTCTAGGCCTGCACTGGCAACTTCCCTCCCAGCTTTTTTTTCTAATTATTTTTGTAAAAACTAAACAACAATACAGCTATAAGATAAAATTAAATAAATTTCTTATTAATTTAATCACTGTATTTCAGGTATTTTCGATTTTGGCAACCGAAATATATCCTGCGCGTCAAGGGAGGTTACTGCGTAGGAGCTGCTATAAACCGTTTTATAAAACCGTTTTGTCTAAGCTAAACATAACCAATATTACGACGTGTTGATATTTTTTCTAAAAAAATACTAATAAATAAAACCCTTAAAGACAATTTTGTCACTACGACCGACGATAGATGTATTGTTTGATATATTATTAAAATATGTTAGGTGCTTTGGTTCAGTTTTTCTCAGACAATCCCACCAGGTATGTTTTAATAGTATTTTTTCTTAAATTTTTGTTTTGACATTTCAATTTTCATCTGTTGACTTCATTTTCAGGGTTTACAATTGGAATACGTATTAAGCTGGGGATCCTATGACCTTCTGTTTCTTTTCTTTGTAGGGTCCGCTACAGAGTAATTACTGAGGGTTGTGTGCTGAATGGCCGTATATATAAGTCTTTTGACATTTTTTTTTACTATTGCAGACTAGAGACATGAATACATTAGCAATGTCAAAAAAGTATCCCTGATCGCTCATTATTGTAGCTAGATTGTGTGCTAATCTATTATCCTAACTGGTTGACTTTACAAACCTGAACAGGATGCAAATCTGGAACACATGTTATTTACGGTGATCAGTAATTTGATGATCTAGCTCAATATAGAGGCGTGCCTTGATCACACGAAGTTTCATCTTGTTTTGTTGAGTATTTTTTTCTATAAATGCCATACAATGTTCTAATATGCGTTGATCAAAATGTAGCACACAGGGGAATAACGTCACAATATCCATGCGCATCGCAGTTACAGTACACTCCATGCGGAACTACCACCTTCCTCGGTCACTCCGAGGGTTTTTTAATTCATCGCGGACATCACTAAGTATGTACCCGCTTTCCTCACTATAATCCGCCGAGTTTTGCCGAGTTGCTCGTTTTCCGCCGAGGGTTTTATTGCCAGTATCGCTGGTGATCGTTATGTTTTATTTGCCTCAAAGCGGAACTCCGAGGTGTATGCTTTGCTACTTCATTGCTACTATTGAAAATAAATAATTACATTTGTAGTTATTTCTTTTAAAAAATTTATTTTTTCTCATAAAGAAAGAAAGAATAAAGTTACGGTGTAAGTATCAGGGATGATAAAATTCCGGATTAATCCGGAATTCCGGATTTAAGGCCTCACGGATCGATTTTGAGATTAATGTAAATCCGTTAAGAGTTTTTTTCTAGGGGGGAGGGGTACAGGGAGCGATTCAAGCTCAGTTCAAACAATATGGGTACGAAAGGTGAGTTTTCCAGATATGTAAGGCCGGAAATTAACGAACCTATTAACATCTTGGCAATCGAGCTATATGATTGGTTAAGATAGCATCCGGTGATTACGGAAATTACCGATGGGACTAGGAGACAGTATCCGAAAGGTCATATCCGGATATGACAGACGACGAAGACGAATAAACGGGTATTGGAAAATTGGAAAAAAAACGACCACCATCAACTTCTAAAAACATTGATTCGTCGATTTTAAGGGTATATTTGCCATTTATTTTTTAGAGAAATTCCCGAAACGTTTCTTTTTAAGTTAATAGAAAGTGATCAAACTGCATATAGCATTATTTCGGACATCCCGATTCGGATTGTGTCATAATAATGGATTTTTATTTGGCCGATTGAAGTTTACGCTGTTTCTTTATTTTTCTCATAATATTTGAAGCACTGTTCTCAATAAGAAGTGGCTGTTGACCATAATGGGAGGTTCAAATGAAAATTGGTTTAGTTCAAATTAAAAAAAAAAACATGAATAAATATTTTGTAGTAGTACTATATATTACGTCGAGGCAGTCATTTTATTTTCTATTTGAGACAGTTCAACAAAACTTCTTGAGGACTCAGTTTGGGTGAGATTTAAATTCTATAGTTGTAATTTGTATTTACCCATCCAGGTATGCTGATGGTTACAAAAGTCAGGGATGAAAGACACCTCAGCCAGTGCATCCAGTTGTTCCTGTCAATGACTGACAATTCAATCCAGAGGCCATGATACTTGGATTTATGGCTGAACATGCTCCCTCGTACGACAGTAGTGTGTCTTACTTAAGACACTTGCCAAAGATACAAAAGCTCTCAGCGAATTAAAACTTCAAAGGTGTACAGCATCATACAAGATGACTTACGGAGTGGCTAGCCATTTCAATGATGAACATGTGGAGGAGCTAATGGATCTCGGTTTTGTTTCAACTAAGACAAGTCAACAAACACAAACAATGAGAAAACTGTTGCAGCTATTTTTCTGCTGTAGAGAAAGAAATAGTGTTGAGACATTTGGCCTCCTTAAAAATCACGGGCTGATTCTAAATTAATTTTCATTGAATTTGAAAGCCTGTTTGAGAGACTTGAACTGCCGTGGGACAATCTAGTTTAAGTGTGCTACTGGACTCTTGTAACACCATGAGGGGAAAAAATCTGGCTTGGGGACCAAAATACGTCAATGTCCACCATGTCCACAACGGCTACGCTGCCAAAGCATTTTTAAAGTCCCGTTTGGATATTACTTGGAATAATATATATAATAATTAATAACATTATATTCTCATCAAATGTGCAGAAAATGGAATTGAATAAATACCACTTTTACAATAAACATTTGCAAGCATGATAATTGATATGTTGTTCATTATTATAAATCAAACATCCCACAGTGTAGACTGTTCATACACAGGCATTTGATCATAGCCAGTTGAGTTTTATGGGAAGTGAACAACTGAACCAAAATGTCAGGTACATGTCTAATGCCTGTGACTTCAGGTAAAAAAAGAGTAAATTTAACTGTTTAAAGACAAAGGTGTTAACCTTCAATGCTAAGATTCCTGATTATTGTTCTGATTGTGGATGTCTCGTGTTGAACATAATTTTATCTACTTAACCGAAAGGTGTACTCCTTGAACACTATTCTAAGGCAAAAAAGGGTATTAGAATCCCTGAAATACAGAATTACCTTGTCCCCCCACCAGGGGGACCCATTGGGGGCCTTGAGCGGCCCCCTCAACCCCACGCAGACATTTTCAGGATTGGCAACTTGGCTCTGTTATCATCCCTGAAGTATGAATATTGTGCTTAAAAATATTGAAACCATAACTTCTTAGTTAATAATTAGAAATTATATAAACGCAATCTAGTATTTTTGACAATGTGGAAGTCATGTTATATGCAAATTTGTAGTGATGTATTGTGCACTAAATTTAGACTACTTTTGGTTATCTGGCATGTTTGTTATTGCGAATAATGCATTTTTTTTTTTATCAAACTGCAGGTTTAAATGTAAAACAGTTAAGAGAAATTAATTGAATAACGTAGCAAACAGAATGTTTACATTACTTTAAGTAACTGGGACTGTTGGAAGTCAAATGAGTAAGATATAATTAAAACTCGGTCAAAAACGGACTTCGACATATGTTGCATTTTTGCCCTTCAAAGGATTACGAGTCTTATTATGTGCAAGTTAGTCTGAAAAATATTGAAACAACACAATAAAAGAACAGTATTCAAATAAATTACACAAAATCAGATACATGTACAGTAGGAGATTCTTATCGGTTTCCTCAGAGTTTTGCAGTGTTTTCAATCCTGAGTATGCGGCGATTGTAATTATACGGTCCACTGATCAGCCTCGGAGGGTGAACAAGTGAAAACATTGAGGAAAGCGGATTATGATAAATTGAATGTCAAGTTCGCGATGACCAAAATCCGCCGAGGAAAACGGAAAGTGGTAGTTCCGCGTGGAGTGTACTGTATGTTGACCTACATTCAAGATATTTATATATAGAAATCACGCTTTACATTTAAATCGCATGTTTGGTAAAAAACGCAGAAACAATAAATAACTTTGCAGCCTAATTGATATAGCGTACTTATTAATCATTATTGTATGATATGTATTTTCGTGAGGTTGACTTTTGGCAGGTTCTTACCAATCAAGTTTTTGATATTATATTGTTATCAATTTGTCTTTAATCCAATTCAAACTTAAAGCACTCATCTACTTCGACATAATTTTGTCTAAATTTATCAAAACTTTTTTAGATTGGTGTATCATCTTAGAAAAAAACAATGCTTTTTAAATGTTCAATATTTGTGCACCCATAGCATAAATCAAAGGATGATTTACCATCCATAAAATAAACGATTTGATATAAAATTGATAAGATCGTGAATCTGTACTTTAACAGATTTGTCACATTAACAAAAGATGTTTCATACGCAATTTTAACTTACTATAACAAAAACTTGCGAAGATAATTGTAAAAAAAATCAAAAAGTGTTCAGATTTGTGATCTTAGCCAGTAGAGTGATTATGAACAGTATTATTTTTTTAAGTGCTTTAGCATAATCCCATCGTCTCATTAAATACAGCAATGAGAGCTCATGCTTGCATTAATTTTTAATTGAACACATGTATGCTATATCTTGGTCTAGTGAGAGATACATCAGGACAGGGAAATGGCCTGTCTATTTAGGTTCTAATTAAGATATATGATTAAGAATGATTTCTTAATGCTTTTTTATGATGCATGCATCAATAAATCCATAATTATATTCTTAAGATATAAGATTTTACAAATATAAGATTTAGGCTTTAAAAAGAAAAAAAAAGGTTTCCCGTTTCCCAACCAACCATCTTTAAAAGCCCTGGACGGTTTCATTGCTGTGGAAATAAAAATCAGTGATGACAATATTTTCCAGTTTGGAACAACCATTATGTCCATCTTTGGGAGATTATTTCATAATGCATGATAGCATGCAGTAACCAATCATTGACCTTAAAATAAAATTCATATTTGCCTAGAAATCTTATCTATTGTTTCATTACGTCAACAGCATTTTGAGGATAAGGGAGCAAGTCTGAATGGTACATGTACACTTGGCCTTCTCTCATGTCCTATACCTGACATATTAATCTTTACTAGAATGCTTTGGATTAAACAACATGTATACAGTATGTTATATTATCATAACATGGGTTTTTTCTTGATTAATAACTATACATCCATATGTGTGCAATTATTACCAATTGATTTATCATTATTTAATGTTAGATTTAGTGTAAGATTAAGACCAGCTGTGGAAAAAATCAAATACTCAACCTTCTTAAAGGAGGTAGATTTACATATAAAAAAATCACAATGCTATTTCTTTTAGAAGATTTTTTTCTGTTTCATGAAGTTGTGTCTAGCAAACATTGAATGTTGAAATAACATCAAAAGCATTTGAACCTTCTAAATTCTAATTTTATTGGGATTATCATTGTATTCACCTATAATGGGACCAGTAAGTAATGTGAGTAATGGTGGTATACTTACAGTATAGGTTATTTAACATTGTTGTGTACAATATGGAGATATATCACGCCTCCAACATAAATGACGCAATGCCTTGGTCCAGAACTGTTTACGTGGTGACCCCATATTTTTCCATATTGGGTCACCAAATTTATATCGTACCAAAATGGCGTCTATTTTCCGATTCCGAAGAATAAATGAAACAGGTTGTCAACGTTATATATATACGTTACTGGGCTAGTAGATGACCAGATATGGGATAAACAGGGCGCAGGAAACCATATTCAGTTTCGAGCTTCGCTCTGATCGATATGGTTTCCTTTGCCTTTTATATCCCATAGAGGGGCACCTACTAACTCCGTAAGTAATATTTGAACAAGTACACAGCTGGGAAAACCATATTGGAATAGCCGTTTCTGCATGTTTCGATCTTTATCATAGGTTTGACATGGGTCCTATGAACTGTATAATACGGAAAAAGTTATGGTGGATTATTTGTATGCACGTGCATCCCGATACGGAAAATATTTTGTAAGGTCACGTGTTGGAAATGAGAGAATACGACGTTTAAATTGATATAGAATAAATTAACTATATTAATGGTAGTTCTTCTTTAGAATGTTTAAGAAAAAATGAACAATGTCTCAGACTCACAATTGTTAATTTCTTAATGAAGAATCACCTGTTTTAAGGAGTGGGTTTGCTGGCAATTTTTGAAATTTAACTATTCTTTTTAGCAATGAACTGAATTTGTTATTTCTTATTCCTGCTATAAAATTACTTCAAATAGAAAACAGAATATGATAGCACACAAGGCTGAAATTTCATAAACAAATTGGATTAAAACATCATGTGAAGTACAGTCTACAATAAAATGCAAATCTTATCATATGATTTACTTGTGAGCTGTATCTGTGTCTATATAAAACACTTAATGGACAAAAATGATTTAGTATACTGTACAACACATTGATTATTGGGCAAAACATGTAAGTCCTAGGGTGTGTTAAGCCACAATAGGCTTAAAATAATGTACATTGTATTTAGACTTGAAACTTAAACTTGTATCAGACAATTTTAAAAGGTCCCTGAATAATTCATAACTCATTTATCACATTTAATATGCTTGAAATTTAGGTTAAGTTTACTTCTGTGGTGCTAATTTTTTAAATAGCCCATGTTGTAAACATTGGTTTGCACTGCTTAACACATTTTTAGCTCGACTATTCGCCCCAGCGTCTGCGTCCGGTTAAAGTTTTAGGGCAAGTTGGGATTTTCACTTATGAGTC
Organism: Mya arenaria; assembly: GCF_026914265.1. Classification (NCBI taxonomy): domain Eukaryota; kingdom Metazoa; phylum Mollusca; class Bivalvia; order Myida; family Myidae; genus Mya; species Mya arenaria. The sequence goes on along the minus strand of NC_069130.1, from coordinate 32,408,386 downwards.
CAATACCCTACATTCAATTGATTTAATACTTCACGCAGTTGTTCAGGGCCATCACATGATGAGGTTAGATAACTCCATATTATTCTTTACACAGATTATGGCCCCTGATTGACTATGGAACTAGGGTAAAGTTTTAGGGCAAGTTGGAATATTTATTAATAACTTCTATATCCTTTGTTCAATTGACTTAATACTTCACACAGTTGTTCAGGACCATCCCACAATGAGGTTACATAACTCCATATTATCCTAAATACAAGTTATGGCCCCTGATTGACTTAGGTTAAAGTTTTAGGGCAGGTTAAAGTTTAAGGGCAAGTTGGGATTTTCACTTAAAACTCCAATACCATTCATTCAATTGACGTAATACTTCACACAGAAGTTCAGAGCCATCACATAATGAGGTTAGATAACTCCATATTATCTTTTATACAAATTATGGCCCTTGATTGACTATGGAACTCAGGTTAAGTTTTAGGGCAGTCTGGGATATTGTTTAATAACTTCTATACCCTTCATTCAATTGACTTAATACTTCACACAATTGTTCAGGACCATCACTCAACGAGGTTACTTAACTCCATATCCTTAATGCAAGTTATGGCCCCTGATTGACTTAGGTTAAAGTTTTAGGCAAGTAAAAGTTAAGGGCAAGTTGGGATTTTAATAAAAAAACTTCTATACCGTTCATTCAATGCACTTAATGAAATTCAAAATTATTCACGACCATCTTACAACAAGAAACATAACTCCATTTTAAGCCTAAATACAAATTATGGCCCTTGATTTTTTTGATTTTTTTTATTTCCTTTGAAAGGCATATTTGTATATTCTTAACCACATTTTCATAATGGGAAATCAAGTTATTTGAATGATTTGCCTCATTGTTTGGGCGGGCTGGTGGGAGGGCAGCATCAAAGTCCACTTATGTACATGTATGTATGTAATAATTTTAGTTAGGTTTGACATGAAGAGACCAAACTTGGTATTATTACATCATTATTGTATTCTAAGTCAAAGCGGCGTAGTCGAGCGTGCTGTCTTACGACGGCTCTTGTTTTTTATATTTTTATTCAGATTTTTCAATTGAAACTGTGTGGTTGGGTGGCTCGTCGGGAGCATGGATGACATTGAAAAATTTATGTCATAGATTTAATAGATTTTATCCAGTCATTATAAATACTTGACTGCATGTTGTCTTGCATACATGTAGTTATGAATATGGGTTACAAGATCAAATCCCTGTCATAAATTCAATAGTTTTTATCCAATTGTTATGAAACTTGGTAAGAATATTTTTCTGCATGTTATCTTGAACCGGCATGAATAGGGGTCACCTAAGATAAAAATTTGAATAACTAGGTAAAATCTTAGTGAAAGAATTCTCCGTCTTAAATTCAATAGTTTTTAAACAATTATTATGAAACTTAGTCAGCATTCTTGTGTTTATGTTGATATGAACGATTATATTATTGGTCACCTCAGGTCCATTTAACCTACGAAGTCAAACCTTAGGAAAAACAATTCCCCGTCATAAATTCAACATTTTAAATAATATTTTCATAAAGTTTGTCAACAACTAAATTCACTTGCTCTTCAATTTATAAACAGGTAAACACAAACCCTAATGCAGATTTTTTTTTTTATTATTATGAACTTTTCTATCCTTAAATTCTTCATGACTTTTGGTACAAACATTTTAATTGATGATGAAATAAAAAAAACAATATAAGTTCTGCTCAAAAAATAAAAATAAATGGGAGTAAAAAGTGATTTTTAGCAGAACAAGGAAGGCTATACTACTCTAGTCGGAGTTGGCGTCGGTTAAAGTTTTAGGGCAAGTTGGCAATTTCACTTATTACTTCAATACTGTTCGTTTGAATTACTCCATACTCCACACAGTTGTTTAGAACCATAACAAAATTATATTTCATAACTCCATATCATTCATAATAAAAATTAAAGCCCCTGATGAGTTAGAAAGATTAGGTTCAAGATTAGGTTCAAGTTTAAGGGCAACTATGGGTTTTAACTCATATCTTAAATAATATTAGTTCAATGGACTTCGTGTTTCACACAGTTGTTCAAGGCCATCACATTATTAGGTTACATAACTCCATATTATCCTTAATACAAATTATGGCCCTTGATTGAAGTTTTTTTCTTTTGACCGGCAAAAAATAAGATCATTAATAACACATCTACTTCTAAGGTAAACGTACATACGTATAGTCAAGCAAGCTGTCCTATGACAGCTCTTGTTTAATTATTACCCACTAATTATACATCTTATTGAGACGTACATATAGTCGAGCACGCTGTCCTAAAACAGCTCCTGTTTAATTATTACCCACTAATTATACATCTTATTGAGACGTACATATAGTCAAGCAAGCTGTCCTATGACAGCTCTTGTTTAATTATTACCCACTAATTATACATCTTATTGAGACTTACATATAGTCGAGCACACTGTCCTATGACAGTTCCTGTTTAATTATTACCCACTAATTATACATCTTATTGAGACGTACATATAGTCGAGCACGCTGTCCTAAAACAGCTCCTGTTTAATTATTACCCACTAATTATACATCTTATTGAGACGTACATATAGTCGAGCACGCTGTCCTAAAACAGTTCCTGTTTAATTATTACCCACTAATTATACATCTTATTGAGACGTACATATAGTCGAGCACGCTGTCCTAAAACAGTTCCTGTTTAATTATTACCCACTAATTATACATCTTATTGAGACGTACATATAGTCGAGCACGCTGTCCTAAAACAGTTCCTGTTTAATTATTACCCACTAATTATACATCTTATTGAGACGTACATATAATCGAGCACGCTGTCCTAAAACAGCTCCTGTTTAATTATTACCCACTAATTATACATCTTATTGAGACGTACATATAGTCGAGCACGCTGTCCTAAAACAGCTCCTGTTTAATTATTACCCACTAATTATACATCTTATTGAGACATACATATAGTCGAGCATGCTGTCCTAAAACAGCTCTTGTTTAATTATTACCCACTAATTATACATCTTATTGAGACGTACATATAGTCGAGCACGCTGTCCTAAAACAGCTCTTGTTTAATTATTACCCACTAATTATACATCTTATTGAGACGTACATATAGTCGAGCACGCTGTCCTATGACAGCTCTTGTTTAATTATTACCCACTAATTATACATCTTATTGAGACGTACATATAGTCGAGCACGCTGTCCTATGACAGCTCTTGTTTAATTATTACCCACTAATTATACATCTTATTGAGAGGTACATATAGTCAAGAAAGCTGTCCTATGACAGCTCTTGTTTAATTATTACCCACTAATTATACATCTTATTGAGACGTACATATAGTCGAGCACGCTGTCCTATGACAGCTCTTGTTTAATTATTACCCACTAATTATACATCTTATTGAGACGTACATATAGTCGAGCACGCTGTCCTATGACAGCTCTTGTTTAATTATTACCCACTAATTATACATCTTATTGAGACGTACATATAGTCAAGCAAGCTGTCCTAAAACAGCTCCTGTTTAATTATTACCCACTAATTATACATCTTATTGAGACGTACATATAGTCAAGCACGCTGTCCTAAAACAGTTCCTGTTTAATTATAATCCACTAATTATACATCTTATTGAGACGTACATATAGTCAAGCAAGCTGTCCTATGACAGCTCTTGTTTAATTATTACCCACTAATTATAAATCTTATTGAGACGTACATATAGTTGAGCAAGCTGTCCTAAAACAGCTCCTGTTTAATTATTACCCACTAATTATACATCTTATTGAGACGTACATATAGTCGAGCACGCTGTCCTAAAACAGCTCATGTTTAATTATTACCCACTAATTATACATCTTATTGAGACGTACATATAGTCGAGCAAGCTGTCCTAAAACAGCTCCTGTTTAATTATTACCCACTAATTATACATCTTATTGAGACGTACATATAGTCGAGCACGCTGTCCTATGACAGCTCTTGTTTAATTATTACCCACTAATTATACATCTTATTGAGACGTACATATAGTCGAGCACGCTGTCCTATGACAGCTCTTGTTTAATTATTACCCACTAATTATACATCTTATTGAGACGTACATATAGTCGAGCAAGCTGTCCTAAAACAGCTCCTGTTTAATTATTACCCACTAATTATACATCTTATTGAGACGTACATATAGTCAAGCAAGCTGTCCTAAAACAGCTCCTGTTTAATTATTACCCACTAATTATACATCTTATTGAGACGTACATATAGTCGAGCACGCTGTCCTAAAACAGCTCCTGTTTAATTATTACCCACTAATTATACATCTTATTGAGACGTACATATAGTCAAGCAAGCTGTCCTAAAACAGCTCCTGTTTAATTATTACCCACTAATTATACATCTTATTGAGACGTACATATAGTCGAGCACGCTGTCCTAAAACAGCTTCTGTTTAATTATTACCCACTAATTATACATCTTATTGAGACGTACATATAGTCGAGCACGCTGTCCTATGACAGCTCTTGTTTAATTATTACCCACTAATTATACATCTTATTGAGACGTACATATAGTCGAGCACGCTGTCCTAAAACAGCTCCTGTTTAATTATTACCCACTAATTATACATCTTATTGAGACGTACATATAGTCGAGGACGCTGTCCTAAAACAGCTCCTGTTTAATTATTACCCACTAATTATACATCTTATTGAGACGTACATATAGTCGAGGACGCTGTCCTAAAACAGCTCCTGTTTAATTATTACCCACTAATTATACATCTTATTGAGACATACATATAGTCAAGCAAGCTGTCCTAAAACAGCTCCTGTTTAATTATTACCCACTAATTATACATCTTATTGAGACGTACATATAGTTGAGCACGCTATCCTATGACAGCTCTTGTTTAATTATCACCCACTAATTATACATCTTATTGAGACGTACATATAGTCGAGCACGCTGTCCTAAAACAGCTCCTGTTTAATTATTACCCACTAATTATACATCTTATTGAGACGTACATATAGTCGAGCACGCTGTCCTAAAACAGCTCCTGTTTAATTATTACCCACTAATTATACATCTTATTGGGACGTACATATAGTCGAGCACGCTGTCCTAAAACAGCTCCTGTTTAATTATTACCCACTAATTATACATCTTATTGAGACGTACATACAGTCAAGCAAGCTGTCCTTAAACAGCTCCTGTTTAATTATTACCCACTAATTATACATCTTATTGAGACGTACATATAGTCGAGCACGCTGTCCTATGACAGCTCTTGTTTAATTATTACCCACTAATTATACATCTTATTGAGACGTACATATAGTCGAGCACGCTGTCCTAAATCAGCTCCTGTTTAATTATTACCCACTAATTATACATCTTATTGAGACGTACATATAGTCGAGCACGCTGTCCTATGAAAGCTCTTGTTTAATTACTGCTCACTAATTATACATCTTATTGAAAAAAACACCAATGTCAAAATGAAAATCCTGCTATATTGCAGTGTACCACAGGCCCCTTGTTTACCTGAAATTCGAACGTAGTCATTATCATGCATGTCTATTCCACTAGTATGAAACTCCCATTCATGTATCCTGAGGGCCTATTTCATATTATATTTAAGACAAAATCATTAAACATTTTTTATTACCAAAGGTATTGTAAAATTAATTAAATTTATTTGTTTTGGTGTTCGACCTTCAACACAGTATTTTTGGTACAGAATTTATCAGTAAGATCTGTGTGATCCATACACAGTGTAACACTTGATAAAATAATTATTTTACTACTTAAAAATCATTAAAAGATTTATAAAATATACATTTAAAACTAAACTCATTTATTTTAAGCACGAGTTCACATGATGGTACATTGTATAAATATTTGCATATTAAAAATTAGGATATGATGTTTTAACATTAAATGCACTATCTATAAATTTAAGAGTTAACCTTTTGAAATACAATATTACTGCAAGTTTATTTTTTGAAAGGTTATATTAACTTATATTTTTTTTAGATTTATTTCAATCAAATTATGTTGTAAAATCATTTGAGCTTTAAAAATGCCATCGTTTTCTAGCATTTTAACAATAAGACATCATGATTGTAATCATTATGTGTAACTGTGAATGCATTGTTTATAATGAACAAATTATTAAAAACATAATAGTTGCCGTCATCATTTAAATCAGGAATTTAAATCAAACTGGCTTGAGGCGGTGTAACTTGTAACTTGGTAGTGAAACTTGGATGTCCTTTTGTGTTAACTACATTTTTATTTCCTGAGCTTATAACTAGGTACATGTTTATATACAAATATATGTAGGATCTCTCATAAGTCTTCATATAATCCACACTTTCATTCAACAAGTTTAACACTGTTTCCTGGATGAGTTAAGAATTAAAGTAACACAGACAGATGCTTATTAAGACTTATACAAATGTACATCGTCTATTTCACAAATAATAATTCACTTTAAATATGTCATGTGTATGTACAAGGTAAGTGCATAGTTTAACAAAAATGTTAATTACATCAAAAGCATATATAGAGGTATGATTAACTTAAATAAGGTATAGACATATGTTTGTTTATAACACAGTAATATAACAGTATGATGAACAGTGTTGTTTTAGAAGATAAACATTATTATGTAGAATAATTAAAAATAGATGTACGGATACAAAGTGATTCTTTTACATAATCACAGAGCTTAATCAGCTCAAATCTATTAACAGAATTTAAAAGATGTTGATATTTATACACTGAGGGGAGAACAAAATAATGACATTATATGTATTTCTTTCTAATAACTATTAATAAATAACGAGGGCATATACACACAAAATGATATTCGTCAAGATTGTAACAACACATACAGTAGCATTCATTACAAAGTAGCGTTCATTACCCAGTAGCGTTCATTATTGGTAAAATTATTTCTAGCATGTAACACCCCCCCCCCCCCCCTTAACCCCGTCGCCAACCCAGTAAGATATATCAACAAAGACAAATCTACCTTTCAAATAAATCTTTATCATTAGAACAAAATGAAAATGTCACAAAAAGGCTTGCTGATTTTTTTTTCCCCAAAGGTGGGCATATTATAATCGCTCTGTCCGTCCGTCCGTCCGTGTGTTCAGCTAAATAACTTGTATCCAGGCTGTAACTTTCTCTTGTATGGACAGATTTTAAAATAACTTGCCACATGTGTTCGACATACCAAGACGACGTGTCGCGTGCAAGACCCGTGTCCCTACCACTAAGTTCAAGGTGACACTTAGTGTTTATTCCCAATGGAATGCTGCATATAAGGACACAGAGTATAGGTTGTTGTGTCCAGGCTGTAACTTTCTCTTGTATGGACAGATTTTAAACTGATTTGCCACATGTGTTTGACATTCCAAGACATCGTGGCGCGTGCAAGGCCCGCGTCCCTGGCCTACCTCTAAAAATATAAAAATATAAACATTTTTCTAAAATTCCTCTAAATAAAATATTAATGTAAAAGTCTATGTACTTCTTGAAAAACAATCTAAACCAATCATTAAGCTACAGTTTCGTATCCAACAGAAAAAGCATACTACTGGCATTTCTGATTCCTTATCATTATAGTGCCGTGAATTGAGTGTTCGCTTTAACTTACGAATGTTGATTTAAGTTTCTACAATATTATCTTAAAAGTATCGGAAACATATCTTTTTCAGGAATGTACTGTGTTTTGGAAAGAGACCATCTTGAATTAGTATCATTCAGTATAAGTCTCACATCTAGATAGCGTTAGTCTCGCTTCCACACAGTGTTAGTCACGCATCATGACAGTGTTTGACACTAAGACTTTTAGAGAAGGAGTCCACCGGACTCCTTATTTCCAAAATCAAGGAGGCCGGCATAAAATTAAGGAGTCCAGGATATTACAACATTTATTCAAATTTATTGACTCAATGCTCCAGCTAGTCCTAAATAACAGGTTGGGACACCCGCTGCCCTTTTTAAGTACCCGGCTGCCATTTTACTACACCCTGCTGTGCCATTTTGTTTGCCAGTCAATGTCCAGGAATGAGTTATAAATGTACATACTTTTGACACAAACTTAAAGTTAACAGCTGAGGTAACAAACTGTAAGTATTGAAAGAAGTAACATCACATTACATAAAAAGTTGAGTACTGGCCCTTGCAAGTGTCCCATAAAGGCTAAGTTAATTCACATCAAAAGTGTCATTTCTGACCTACCCCCTGGCTGGAGCACTGTTTATTCAATGATTTCACAGAGCCTTTGGTATTTCATTTCTGAAGGGCAAACTAGAGATTTGTATTCTGAGAGCACAATAAAGTTATATTTTAATTGTTTAATTCAAATAACATGAACATGACTGAAACTATTTATCTAATAGATTCTAATATGACTTGAAAAAATTGCCATGAACTGACGATCTAGCATATAGAACCTTGGCCTCTTGTGAAGCGGCTGTGGAGCCATCAGATATAAGGGAATTGAACGGGGCATTGTCAAATACTGAATTTTGTTTAATTGGAACATTCATCTGCAATCAGTGCAATGAGACACTGACGTGCCTTATATGTTGTGCCAATGCTAACAGACTTTGCAATATAAGCTTGGTACATGGTGACATAGTCTGTGTAGGACTGTCCTTATTTCTGAATAATGTTCAGCATCCATAAACAGAATGCACTACCTGTCAAAGATAGCTTTGTTCAGCTGAATTAACCAGCAGTCAGCTGGTGATTAACTTAATTATTTTTCCCATTTTTGCATTTTCTTAGCTTATAATATTATCATGACCCTTAAAAGTTTTTTGATGGCTTTCAATCGCACGTTAGAGCGCACAGTGACAAAGCTCCCTACAGTCAGGTACTCATATACAGATGTCAGTTCAAACATCAGCCAAGACAATTGTTTTAACCATGCTTGCTGAATTTCCTTTCTCTATAAATTACAAACTCTTTTATCTTTTTTTCTTTTTCAGTTCTTTTATTTTTGCTGCCAGTGGCGAAATCCATTTTACCGTTGACATAAACATTGTTTACATCTAAAATCAACGAGGAATATTTTTTGTAAACACCGTTTGACGGGTTTTATCGATTTATTTACCATATTACAAACATTAAAAGATACATGAATACCGGTCTATGACATCACTTACTACTTTAAAGAGCGTCTAAATGATAACGATTTGACGAGTCGCAAAATAATTACATACGAGCTTTCGGATACTTTTAACCTTCGGACACGATTTGTGTACAATTGGATTTTGAAATGAAGGTGTCCGACGGACTGCCTAGACGGAAAATGCGGTAGTCCGAGCCGAATTTTAGGAGTCTCGGACTACCGGACTCCCGTTAGTGTCGAACGCTGCATGATAGTGTTAGTCTTGCATCCAGTAAGTGTTAGTTTGGCATCCAGATAGCGTCTCGTCTTGCTTCCAGTGCGTGTTAAATTTCACTTCCAGTTTTAATCTCACTAAGGTTTTCTAGTGTCACAATATTAAATGGAGTAACGTTTATCATCACAGTGTTTATTTAGGCCATGTTCTTTATTTTTCCAGATAGCATAAGTGTTGCAATGTTGAACGGAGCAGGCCAGGCCACGCTTCAGCTGCTGCCGGACAACACCGTCCTGAACGAAGGCACTGAGGAGGAGTTGGTATGAACATATTGTTGTGGCCACATGGATGTTTCAGCACTTGTCACAACTTACAGTTTTGCTCCCCAGTTTATGTCTGATATGATGATTTCACACTTTAAACCGAAAGAAATAAAAATGCCTGAATATTTAACAGTTTTATAAGTGCTTGAATATTTAAAAAGCACTACTTACTATTCAACTGTTGATGCAGTCTTCCAATTAGACTAATACAAAGAACACATTAGTGTGTAAATCATGCTACAAAGATTAATGAAATGCTGTATGTGATAGGGATCATTGCCCTGGAAACTAAAGCTCAAGTGTTATTGTACCTGTTTTTGTTTCAGAAATGTTACGGGTATAGGGAGAGTGGTTGTAAGAGATGCTTGTTCTACTTCCTGGTTGTGATCACACTTGGCCTGGTTTTCCTCCTGTTGTACTGGAAACCGGAACTTGAGTGCTACCTGAAGAAGTCCCGCTGTGTTCTCTACAGGGCAGATACTGTCCTTCTTATGGTATGAACTTATAAGAAGTCTGTAAGGTATGGAAAGCTTCAGCATGTAGAATGTGTGTTAAATATTTCATTATTCTCATTAGCATGCGTTAGTTGAGTTAGTAATTGTGAGCTGATTGTTGTTATTCTAAAGAAGAAAAGTTGAGGTAATGGTCCTTAGGGTCTGTGGCATCGTAGACTTGACCAGAACTCGAACCATATAAGCTACCGGTATTCCAGAGACAAAACTCCCATTCATAGCCAGGACCATTATGTTAAAAATGATTTAGTAATGCCCCCATTTTTGACTGAAAACAAACAGAAGAGCTTTGTTGTTTCTACTACCATAATATTAATATTAATAATATCTGTCATGTGTTCCCGTTCCTGATAGAAAAATCCGACCCGAGGGCACCTGCGTTGCCAGGTAACGAGGCTTGCCGAGTTACCGGCTATGCAGCGTGCTCGAGGGTCGGATTTTTTTATCCGGAATGGACACACATGATAGATATCTTTTCTAGCATACATTAAATTACATTTTTTGTGAACAAAATACATAAAAAAACGCATTTTTGTGCATATCACCAAAAAGCGCGTGTGATGATGTTTACTGACGTCATGACGCGCAGTAATTTGTATTCACTGCATACGTCAATAAGTTCTTTCGACGTCATGTCTTTAAATGGTTATTTTTTTTTTATTTTTTTTTAAAGTTTATTTTTGTAAAGTTAATGTTAATGGAACTCATCTATTTAAATCTCATAATTATGATAAGATAAAGTGTATTATAACAGAAATTGAAATTATTACGTCACAGCGCATGACTCATCTGGCATGCCAGATAGAGTTTTCCAGCACGGCTGAATTCACGGGAAATGCCTATCCGGTGTGCTAGAAATGAAGAATCTGTGGTCCCTGCTGGATAATATTGCGAATATTGTCATGATCATTGTATCAAGGGGAATATTAACCTGGCAATGAAGTGTGGCCTTCAGTGATTAGAATGTTTGTCACAAATTACAGGGGCTTAGTCTGTTATAAATGTTTGCATCTGTTACTAGAGATTAGGTTTATACATGTAGTTGACCTAGTGTAATAAAATGTTGTATATACAGTAAATGGCATTAACACAAATATCTTCATGACAGCAGTTACAACCGTGACCTGGCCCAAATTTGTCGAAACTTCTTATGCTTAACAGGCTTAAGTAGCTTGTCAATGAGCCAAATTGCATGCTGAAATAAAATTTTGTTAAATGAATAATGATTTATTGAGCTGAAGATAGAAATTTTTCCTAATAAAAGTCTAAAAACTTGAGATATTTAAAATTACACCAATTACAAAACCCCCAAAATAGTAAGCTTATCTAAATCCTATTATAAGGGACTTAAGAAGTTTTGAGAAATTAAGGCCTAGTGTTTGTGTGAGTAATACAATGTACTAGTAAAGTGGTACTTAAAACATGCCTACTTATGGATGTCAATTGTGATAGTGATATTTTATCTTCATGTCTTATCTTCTTTTACAGGACAGATATGAGCAAAAGTATGTGTGCACCATCAAGTCACTAAACATCGCTGATGAACTGTGAGTCCTTATCTCTTAGGATATAATCTTGGTCTTCTTGTTCTATTTGTTTGTTTCAATAAAGTCCTAATATTAAGACAAAGTGTAGCTAATACTGTGCTTTCAAAGTAAGTGAGATCAGTTAGCTATGCTTGTAAGTAATACAAATGTTACCCGTATACACATGTCAAGCATATTTAGATGGTCGTGTTCTTTTAAGGTAAAGTCGAAGTACTGTCCTAGCCTTTGTATTGGCATAGGCATCATTGTGCAAAATCTTTAACCGTGGCCATAACAATTTTTTTTTGATTTTTTTTAAATGAAACTTGGTACACATGTTGCCAAAGACAACACACAGATGTGTATCAAGACCCATGACTCACACTTCAATAATTGTCGAGTTATGCCCATTATGTTTGCAAAAAACAACTGAAGATTCACATTGCAGTGCTATTATTATAATAACTTGTTGCATTTCCCCATGGTGAACTCATCCTTCTTACTTTCCAGTTCGGAGTTTAACGATGCATACAATCGGGAAGAATCAGGCCCAGAAAACTCCCTCGACCACAGTGATATGGCCACACTCACTGTCAAACAGGTTAGAGGAGATCAATATTACAAACACATTCCTATACCCCGGTACACACTTCATATTTGAAGAAATAAGTGTACATATACATGCAATTGTGAATAATTGGAACCAAAAAACCGTCATGATGAACTGTGATTGTATCTTTTCTAAAAAGTTGTAAATTGTTATTTTGTAAAAAAATCCAAAAATGATCTGCAAGTTACCTGATAAAAGTTGAACAGTTGAGTACTAAAAGAAATCAAGTAGTTCCACTTCCGGGATTAAAACATATTGCCTGGTGTGTTTGTCTTGTAGCTATATCAGAGACTTTGTTGTTGTGAATATGAATCTTGATAAAGTGGTAAAAGGTTTAAAAAAAAATGTTCATCCTTGGATGATAATTCAGTGAATATTACATATTTAGATTGTTAGTTACTTTTGCGTGAATTTTTACCTAATTAAGACATTGTGCAAATCAGTGTAACTTTTCTCCTCTTGAATTTTTTCCAGTTTGAGCCTGTAGTGTTGTACTTTGACTTTCAACATGTACGCTACATCTGGAGCAGCAGGTCAAAAACCTACTCCAAACTGCTGTAAGTGGACACTTTACACTCACTTAGTATTGGTGTAGTGATTTGGTACAACATTTTACAACTGATTTACAAGAAGACAAATGAAAAAAAATAAAATAACCAGGGCCTAAATACTGCTTTTTCTTTTGTATTCATACTCTTATCAAATACAATATATTGAAGGAGAAGCACATCATAGAGCTACTGTATAACAGCCTTATATTTAAGTTTTCTGTGCTATTTTATGTTTAGTTCTTTCCCTCATGATAATTATACAGAGACCTGTCGAGTAACACCCTGATGACGTCCCTGGAGAATCACAAGGCTCTAACCCGTTTACAGCAGGCCCATCGTCGCATGTTGTACGGCAACAATAGCGTCGAGGTTGAGGTAAAGTCGTACTGGAAGCTCCTCATTGAAGAGGTAAAACCATAACTTTAGTGAATCATAGTTTTGAATGTGTTTTTGTGTGCCTTTGTAACATGACAGGAATGTAACAGATCATATTGTCTAGCGGTATCTTTTCTATTTTGCCAGCATCATTAGCTTTTTCTGTACACTGTCAGATCAAGGAAGTTCTTATCAAACCTTTAATTAACTTTTTGTAACAATGTGAATGAGCATAATTTAGAATGCAGGTTTAATAACTATCCACATTCCTTTAATAGTTTGGGAATATTCTTAAAATTTGACCCAATTCACCTTGTCTGTTCTCTATCTTTTCAATGTCATATCTAAACTAATATATATATATCTGATTTGTGTTACAGGTCCTGAATCCGTTCTACATCTTCCAACTGTTCAGTATTGTGCTGTGGACCACGGACCAGTACTATGTGTATGCCTTGTGTATCCTGGTCATATCTCTCATCTCAATCATCATTTCTCTCTACCAGACGAAACGGGTATGGGTGCTAGATACTTTATATATACTTCATTATATGTCAGTTGATTATTGCAAGAGTGGTATTAACAGTAGATGGCCCCTTATGGGATAGTTGGCATTTGTTTGAAGACTTTGTCTTGGCAATAAATATGGAATTGGATGGCTTAGGATCATGAAATTTCAAATGTTGTTAGGTAAATTTGTTCTGAACAGTTTACTTCAACATTGTTCAAGTGTTACCGACAAACTGGAATTCATGTGACATAATGATTGACAAAAGGATGATTTAAAACACTGAAATGATACTCAAATTTAATTTCTACTTTACATTAATTTCCATTACAGCAAATGGTAACATTACACAACATGGTTAAGACGGATGCCACCACCATCTCTGTTGACAGAGGGGACAGTTGCTATGAGACCATTCCTGTGACTGATCTTGTTCCCGGGGATATTATCGCCGTCCCGTCACAAGGCTGCACTATGACCTGTGACGCTGTGGTTCTACAGGGGAGTGTCATTGTAAATGAAAGCATGCTGACAGGTAGTTTATTATTGTGACACTCATACTTTAAATCAATACATACACTTGTATAACAAAGATAACTTTTGAGTGATAAACCTTTGACTTCTTAAAAAATAATGCATCTATGGAAAACATTAACTACAGTCAAACCTGGTTGAACGGTCACCTGCTTTAAATGGCCACCTGCATTAAAGGGCCACTCCAAATTCCCCCCCTACGTTTTTACTATATAATGTAGGTGCATTAACCGGCCAACTGTCTAACGCGGCCGCGGCCACTAATTTTTGTCCCCATGAAGCCATAAAAACACTAATTAGCAGCCACTAATCCCTTGTCACTGACACTTCAGCTTAAAATTTTTTGGAATACACAGCTTTAATTGCGTAAAGAAGTTTACGGAAAAGAACGACGGCCTCGGGTATCTCCGTCATCCAATGAAAATGAATATTGCATCACACGATTTCCATGCGTGTTTACTCATCGAGAAATCATGTTTATTACACGTCGGCGAATGTTTTGATCAGAATTGACACAATTATTAAGATAGTTAAATAATTACGAAGTTAATTATTAAATACCGACAAAAACACCCATTATTTTGAGTTCACAGTTTGCATTGTCATTCGAAGTCGTGAAACGAGTTACGATTTTTATTCACTTCAATATTATTTTTCAAAGTGCACGGATTTATATTTCTACGAACGGATATTTACAATGCATTGTTCTTGATAAAAAAATTATTTTGATTATGGCTGAAGATAAGAATAATCGAAAGTGTTTGACTCTAAAAGAACGTGGCGAGTGTATAAAGTTATTAGAAAACGGCCGTAGTGCAAGAAGTGTTGCGAAGGAATTTAACTGTGGAAGGACTCATATCAATTTCTTACCTAAGCGTGAGCGTGAAATTGTGGAGGAATATGAAAGCAATGGAAATCCAAACGCAAAAGACAGAGGAAAATTACAGGAAATGAGGAACTGAATGAACTCGTGTATGCATGGTTTATGGACGCTTGTGCTCGTCTTGTTACTGTTTCAGGGCCATTAATTCAGACCAAAATATCCTTAATAAGAACCATTTTCGATAGATATTCATCCTTTTTGGTAAATTAAAACAATTGTATTAATTTAGTACATCTTATTTGGGAGTTAGAGTGCATCTTTAAGATGTAAAGTATGAATAAAATATTTTTGTAGCAATGTACAAGTATGTGTTACAGAGAACACATTGAAAATAATATATACCCGGAATATAAAGAATATATTCAAAAATAGCAAATGCCTTAAAGTAAATTGTTGATTCCCAATGATATAAAAAAGTTATATACTAACTTTTACTCTATGATAAAAGACAAATGCTAGAGGTATTAAACCAAGGCCAATGGTCTTAATCAAAATCCATTCTGTGAAACAGAACATCTGATTCAGCCAAAGTTTAACTTCCTTTATCCTGTAATCTATTCAGGTGAGAGTCTGCCGGTCACCAAGACAGCGATAGCTGTCCACGATCAACAGGAGGTTTACAGTCCGACAGAACACAAGCGCAACACTGTGTTTGCCGGCACCAAGGTGCTACAGACCAGGTTTTATGGGGGCCGTAAGGTGCCTGCCGTAGTTATTAGGACAGGTACTTGGAAGTCCTGATATCAGAAAATGTATATATATATATAAGAAATCATATAATTTCTTGAGGAACTGGGGGATATTTTAATAGCATTTGGTGTCGCCCTTGGTATGATTGTTGAAAAACTTAAACCTTGGCCTTCACTCAAACAAAATGAACTCTGAAAAATATTCACCTGAAAGTTGGTACACATGTTGCCAGAGACAATGTTAACACGTACAGCAAGGCCGGTAGTTATGGCTTTAATAGTTGTTGAAACAATGCCCAATCCTCCATTGAAAAAAACACAACAGACAGCCATTGGCGTTCTCTCCATGGTGCTCTTGTTTTTGCTGTACATGTAAATAAATTTAAAGCAATTCACTCTATAATTCATGTTCATTCAAATATCATTCAAGAATATTAAAACTCTGAACAAATCTGTTGCAGTCTTCTATTAGCAATTAAACTCTATATAAAAATTGAATGAGTGTAATGCGGTCTATTGGTGTAGGCATGGGTTTGAGGCCCACTGGGGACATGTTTCATTGGCCATTCAAAAATGACACTGCTACTTGTTTCTGTTGAGGAATTAGATGGGTTAAGATAGATTATTATGAACTAAATGTACATGTATTTGGACTGAATTTGATCAGTTTAATGTTCTTATGTTTTTATAATTCCAGGTTTTAACACTGCAAAGGGTGAACTTGTGCGCGCCATTCTGTTCCCTAAGCCCCTGGGCTTCAAGTTCTATCGGGACGCCATGAGATTTATCATGTTTCTTGCGGTGGTTGCGTGTTTTGGAATGGCCTACAGTGTTTATACCCACGTGGTTCTCCTACATGTATGTTCTTGTTGTTTAATATTATGTTAAGTTTGTCGAAAAGAAAATCATCATTTTAAGTGATCTCATTTGTGGTATGGGAAAAAGAATATACTGGTACTGGTTTGGTCAAAGTTAGCCAAAATGGTTATTGATTGGTCAATGATAGTTATAACTAATAACCACTAACCAATAATAGCAAGTGAGTGTTTGATCTAAGAATTCGATGGTTTGCTGGCCATGTAACAGTTCATTTGAAATCAAATGACAAAACCACAGGAGAGAAACTCTGCTTTCATTTTAATCCGCTACAATATATCATGTATATAATAGTATAAAATAAAATGTTGCAATGTTTGATGTTTATGTTGAATAAAATATGTTTAAACTAAATAGCAAAATCAAATGAAATAAGTTAGTTATTATTAAATAGGGTATTAAATATTTCTCAATTGTTTTAGGCTTCAGCCAGGAGGATTGTACTACGGGTGTTGGACGTAGTTACAATAATTGTACCACCTGCCCTCCCTGCGGCCATGACAGTTGGAACGGTGTACGCTCAGAATCGTCTCAAGAAAAAACAAATATTCTGTATTAGTCCACCTAGGATCAACTTCTGTGGACGTCTGAATCTCTTCTGCTTTGATAAGGTATAGAAAGATTTTGATATTCATGAACAAAAATAAATTATAAATTCTTGTGTGTGTACGGATTTTCATGCACCACAACATTTTGTGTGAACCATATAGAATTGTCTGTCTTCATTTTAAGAAGCGGGTGTACTGCATGCAAGACCCATGTTAGTAGTTCATAGGTCAAGGTCACTCTAAAAGGTCATTGGCCAAAATAACTTGTATTTTGGCTTGTATGGGCTATAATCAATGCATTTTGTAATTTTAAAACAACTTGGCACAATTCTTCATCATGAGAAGCCTGCACATCACATGCAAGAAACATTTCAGTAGGCCAAAGGTCAGACTAAATAGTTATTGTGCTGAGTATATTTTTAAGTTTAAGAGAATCATGGCCCTTTAAAAGAATCATGGCCCTTTGGTTTTATTTTTCTTTAATGTGAAAAAAATCGACACCTTTCGTTGGACCAAAGATGATCAGCTATTATGTGCAGATGATGATTAAAGAATGGTATTGTGCTGCATCAATTTTGACCAGAATTATTGACCTTTTGTTTTTCTCCATAAAAATTCTGAGTTTAGTGACAAAATTATGTGTACCCAAAATGGTTTTAAACAATATTTTAGTGACACACAATGATTCAGATGCCTGTGACAGTATACACCACTGTGACAATTTAATTAGTTACTACACATCCTAAACAATTTATTGCCTGTTGAAAAGGAAGTGTGATATATTTATTTGAGGATTAAACAAACAACAAGGGCAATCAAGGGATTAAGAAAACATTGACATGGCATGTTTGTAAAACGATCTGCCAATAAGCTTTCAAACTTGTACCACACTTATACATATATATATATGAAGCAATAATCGTACAGTTATACATTAATCCTGCATAGCAATGTCCATGCTCTCCACGAGATCCTCGTGGGTATAACTGTAAGTTATGTGACGTCACACAGTGTGACTCTTTGATCTGAAGCCGATAGAATGTGTTTATTCAGTTCAGTGCATGTATAAAATGGTGTTTTAATTAACTTCATGAAGGATTTACACTTATAGGCGTAATAAATAAGTTTATGACCATTGATTACTACGGATAAATTAATAAGTGGTAAAAAGCAAACATGAAGAAAAAAGGCAGGTTAAACAAACATGTAAATAAAATGTAAAAATGATAATTTTCTATGTATTCGGAGAGCGAAAAAAATAATTAATTTATGGTGTCCAAACTCTTGTGAATTACGGTATTCAATATTATTTTGAATAATAAATTGAATTAAACAATAATCAAACTTACATATAAAAAAGCAAAGTTGGGCACTGTCAAAATATTTTTTGCATAACATAACTTTTCATTCTCGACAGTATGGTTGTATGGTTTTAAAGATAACCGTCGCCATTTTCACGAATTTTTTTTTTTTGTCACTGTCAACAAACATGGTGGCTGAAAATGCCGGACGATTTTGAATTTTTTTCTATGCGTCTTTTAACCAAAAACATAGATTAAAAGGTTTTTTTTTCACAGATTTTTTTCCCTGCGTCTAATACCCCCTATCGTCTTATACCCAGTCATTTACGGTATTGAATGCTCATTCACATTCACATTGTACTGACAATGGCCACACTGTGACTTATTCTACTGGCTTAGTGATTTCTTTGATATTTTAAAGATCTTAACAACAATGAATAAAAATTTAAAAAATCAGTTACTTTTCTTAAATCACATAGACCATTCTAAAAGTTTTAAAAACTGCATAGCCAATTCTAATAGTTTTAAATACTATATATGATAAATTTAAAAAAAAGCTGCCAGTTTTAAATTTTTAAAGTCTGCCAAGGAATGCTGCCTATAAGGACATAGAGTATAGGCCGTCATGTCTGGGCTGTAACTTTCTCATGCAATGACAGATTTAAAAAAACCCTTGCCACATGTGTTTGACATACCAAGACAACAAGTCTTGTGCAAGACCCGTGTCCCTACTTAAAAGGACAAGGTCACACTTAGTGTTTGTTTACTATGGAATGCTGAATATAAGGACATAGAGTACAGGTGGTTTTGTCTGGGCTGTAACTTTCTCTTGTATGGACAGATTTTAAGATAACTTGCCACATGTGTACGACATATCAAGTTGACGTGTCGCGTGCAAGACCCGTGTCCCTACCTCTAAGGTCAAGTTCACACTTGGTGTTTGTTTACTATAGAATGCTGCATATAAGGACATATGAGTGTAGGTTGTCAAATATGGGTGGTATTTTTTATGTTCAGAGGCAATTTTAAATAACTTGCCGTATGTATTTGACACGTAAAGGCAATGTCGCATTTGCAAGACCCACTCTGTATTGTTGTCAAGTATAGAGGAGTTTTAATTTAATCCTATGGCACAGACATAATGTCATTGGGTCTTGCAAATGCACCATTCATGTTGGTTAAACATAATGTCATGTGGTCTTTCAAGGCCACCAGCCATATTGGTTAGACATAATGCCTTGGGGTCTTACAAATGCACCAGCCATATTGGTTAGACATAATGCCTTGGGGTCTTACAAATGCACCAGCCATATTGGTTAGACATAATGCCTTGGGGTCTTACAAATGCACCAGCCATATTGGTTAGACATAATGCCTTGGGGTCTTACAAATGCACCAGCCATATTGGTTAGACATAATGCCTTGGGGTCTTACAAATGCACCAGCCATGTTGGTTAGACATAATGTCTTGGGGTCTTGCAAATGCACCAGCCATATTGGTTAGACATAATGCCTTGGGGTCTTGCAAATGCACCAGCCATATTGGTTAGACATAATGCCTTGGGGTCTTGCAAATGCACCAGCCATATTGGTTAGACATAATGCCTTGGGGTCTTGCAAATGCACCAGCCATATTGGTTAGACATAATGCCTTGGGGTCTTGCAAATGCACCAGCCATATTGGTTAGACATAATGCCTTGGGGTCTTGCAAATGCACCAGCCATATTGGTTAGACATAATGCCTTGGGGTCTTGCAAATGCACCAGCCATGTTAGCTAGACATAATGCCATGACTGTGGTCTTTCAAATGCACCAGCCATATTAGTTAGACATAATGGACATTCAATTGCTATTTTCTTGTCACATTTGGGGGCATTCGTCACATACTGTAACAGCTCTTGTTTTCATGATTACATTCACGATGTTCATGCTTGGGAATTCTTGAAATCTCCAGACTGGCACGTTGACAGAGGATGGAATGGACCTGGGAAAAGTGCTGCCTGTGGTCGACTCAAGGTCTGTCTTTATTCACCTTCCAGCTTAAGTAGGGTTTTGTTATCCCCCAGAAAACAAAGTTTGAAGAGAGCTAGAAGTATTTTGGAGTCATCCTCCAGTTTGTTAATTTGTCAGTTCCGTGGTCTGTTAAAAAAGTTTGAGGAGCAGACTACTTCTACAGTTATGACAAATTGTCCTGAAACCTGATACACAGGATAATCATGACATGTACTAGACTTTTGAGACAATTTTTTCGTCAGTTACCTCAATTTGTTTAAGAGTTGTTAATCTTTGACTTAATTTTCACTTGATAGATATAATGGAGTTTGTGAAGCAAATTTCTTCCACTGGTAAAGGGGGTTTAATTGAAACTTGAGACGTATGATTAACATAGAGTGTACAAGTACATAAGACATTTTTTAGCAGTTGCAGCTGATTTACTTGCCTCGACATTAAAATTTACACTTTGGACTATATGGTAGTTAGTGAAGCAAATTTCTTGAACAGTTTGAGAGATTGTTTTGAAAGTATTGTATTGAAAGTAAGTTGATGCACATGATCATCATAAAGTTAACTAGTGCCAGACATATTATTTCTTATGTCTGAATATATTAATCATAAGAGTGAACTTTATTTTTACCCCAATAGCTCTGTAAAGTGAACTATTTCAGCAGTCATACAGGAGAGTTTGTTTTGTCTTTGGTACTCATTGTCACCATTAACTTGCATTACAATTATATTTTGTATGTGTTTTGCCTAAAGCTAATAATATATCTTGTGTCTAGTCAGCGTGCAGGGGAAGGCATCACTCCTGTGATAGCTTAAGTTTCCTTATTGCAAATATTTGTTCTGGTTTATTGACACTTCTTACTGTATTATACTGAGTAAATTAATTGCAAAAATAATAATAATATGCATTGACCTTGTTTATTTCAGGTTTTTACATTCAGTATCTGATCCAAGCCTATTAGATCGGAACAATCTTCTGATTGGCCTGGCTACTTGTCACTCCCTCACAATAATCGACGGGGAAATTTCTGGTGACCCTATGGACATTGTCATGTTTAAATCAACAAAATGGGTGAGTATTAGAAACTATTGCTACATGTAACTGTCGTGTGTAAGTTGACTCTTCTGTTTCTATACTGTAATGGATTTTGATTGCTCATTTATTGTTATTCATTGATGAGACCTTCGCTTTGTAAACACACAGATGTTAGAAGAACCAGGTAGCGACACATCCAAGTTTGACAACATCATGCCAACCATTGTTAAGCCTGTCACCAGAGAAACCTTTATGCCTGAAGAGGATCTAGGGGAGGTAATTGCTGTTTTCAATCTTAAACATCTAGCAGAGGTAATGTTTTATCTCAAATATAAAGGCTCTAGGGGAACTATTTACTGTTCTTGATCTTGATTAACAACTAGGGGAAGTAATTCATGCTTTTAAATATGAAGGATCTAGGGAAGGTGATTACTGTTCTAGAAATTGATTAACATTTAGGGGAGGTAATGCCTGAACTTAGATATAAAGAATCTAGGGGAGATAACTACTGTCCTTGATCTTATCATCTAGCGGAGTTATGCTTGATCTCAAATATATAGGATCTAGGGGAGATAATTATTGTTCTCAATCTCGATTAACAGGGGGGGGGGGGGGTAATGCATGATCTCAAAATTGAGGGATCTATGCTTATGTACTGTGTGCAATATGTTATAAGGCAATTTATTTAGTCAGCCTCCTCTTACATGTTCAGCTTTTCAAAGGGTAGTTACTCATGACTCTGTATTTCTAAAACATTAAATGAAAAAAAAAAAAAAACTAGGATAAGAAGCCATATTAATTGTCATATTAATTGTTTAAAAAGAGACCATGAATTTTTTAGATTATTTTGAGCTATTGTGATCAGTCTTTGTCCGTCAGTCCGTCCGTCCGTCTGTCCGTCCGTCAACAATTGCTTAAAAAACATCTCCTCTGAAACTCTGAGCTTCCTTGGGTGACCCTCTTCAAAAATACAACAAGGGGTCACAATTGATCAACAACAACAGCAACAGCAAAAGAATGGCTGACTTCCTGTTTTGCTTTAAAAAACATCTCCTCTGAAACTACCACTCCAAATTCAATGAAACTTTTCAGGAAGCTTCCTTGGGTGACCCTCTACAAAAATTCAACAAGGGGTCACAATTGATCAACAACAACAACAAAATGGCCAACTTCCTGTTTTGCTTTAAAAAAAACATCTCCTCTAAAACTACCAGTCCAAATTCAATGAAACTTTACAGGAAGCTTTCTTGGGTAACCTTCTACAAAAATACAACACGGGGTCATGATTGATCAACAACAACAACAATCTGGCCAACTTCCTATTTTGCTATAAAAAAAACATCTCTGAAACTACCGGGCCAAATTCACTGAAACTTTACAGGAAGCTTCATTGCATGACCCTCTACAAAAAAACAACAAGGCATTGAGATTGATCAACAACAACAAAAACAAAATGGCCAACTTACTGTTTTGCTTTAAAAAAATCTCTGAAACTACCAGGCCAAATTCAATGAAACTTTACAGGTAGCTTCATTGCATGTCCCTTTACAAATATGAAACAAGGCATCGTCATCAGTAAATATATGTTTAAATTGCAACATTTTTATGCCCCCATTCGAAGAAGAGGGGTATATTGCTCTGCACTGGCATGTCGGTCAGTCCGTCCGTCCGTCCGTCGGTAGACCAAAGCTTGTCCAAGTGATAACTCAACAATTCCTGGACGTATGGTCATCAAACTTGACATGAAGGTTGGGCCTGACCAGTAGATGACCCCTTTTGGTTATAGGGCTCATCGGGTCAAAGGTCAAGGTCACAGTGACCTTTAATGGTAAAATAATTTTAAAGCTTGTCCGAGTGATAACTCAACAATGCCAAGACCTATGGTCCTCATAATTGATTTGGAGGTTGGGCCTGACCAGTAGATGACCCCTATTGTTTTGGGGGGACATCGGACCAAAGGTCAAGGTCACAGTGACCTTGAATGGTAAAAGGTTGTCCATGTGATAACTCGACAATGCCTGCACCCATGGCCATGCCTGCACCCATGGCCCTCAAACTTGACTTTCAGGTTTGGCCTGACCAGTAGATGACCCCTATTGATTTTAGGGGTCATTGGGCCAAAGGTCAAGGTCACAGTGACCTTGAATGGTAAAAGGTTGTCCGTGTTATAACTCAACAATGCCTGCACCCATGGCCATCAAACTTGACTTGGAGGTTGGGCCTGACCAGTAGATGGCCCCTATTGATTTTAGGGGTCATTGGGCCAAAGGTCAAGGTAACAGTGACTTTGAACGATAAAAGTTTGCCCGAGTGATAACTCAACAATGCCTGTGCCCATGGCCCTCAAACTTGACTTGGAGGTTGGGCCTGACCATTAGATGACCCCTATTGATTTAAGGGGTCAAAGGTCAAGGTCACAGTGACCTTGAAAGCAAACTCGACAATTCCTGGACCTATGGTCATCAAACTTGACATGATGGTTGGGCTTGACCAGTAGATGACCCCTCTTGACTTAGGGGTCATCAGGCCAAGGTCAAGGTCACAGTAACCTTTAACCCAAAAAAGTTAACAAATCTTCTCCCAGTGATATCTCAACAATGCCTGAATCTATGATCATCAAACTTGACATGTAATTTGGGCCTGACCAGGAGATGACCCTGATTGATTTTAGGAGTCATTGGGTCAAAGGTCAGGTTCACAGTGACCTTGAATTCGAAAATGTTTCAAGTGATAATTGGACAATGCCTGCACCCATGGCCCTCAAACTTGACGTGGAGTTGTGTCTGACCTGTAGATGACCCCATATGATTTTAGGGGTCATCGGGTCAAGGTTACAGTGACCTTGAACGAAAAAAGCTTGTCTGTGTGATAACTTGTCAATGCCTGCACCCATGGCCCTCAAACTTAACATTTAGATTTTTGGTGACCAGCTGATGACTCCTATGGATTTTGAGGTCATAGAGTCAAAGGTGGTGGTCATAACACACTCTATCCTCAAACTTTGAATGGTCATAATCTTAAAACTGCCTCAACGGCATCCAATGTCAGCAACAAATCAGCTGTCATTTCGGTCCATGCATATTTCATTCAATTGTCCATATAATCCTGACAACATGACGCTCAGGGGGGGCATAATGTTTGACAAACATCTCTTGTTATTAATGCTTTGTCACAGAGTTGTGGCCCTTTGCTTAGGTGAGCGTTTTAGGGCCATCATGGCCCTCTTGTTTATCTGGTCAGTACTATGGGAACCATCCTTATAACAAGATCAAACTAAGCTCACTATTTTTGTATTGGTATAAATTGTTTAATTTTCTCCATTTATAGGAAATCAGTAAGGGATCTAGATCAAGAATGTTTTGGTGTATAAGATAACAAGTCTAAGCAAGTAATTTTGCTTATCGAAATATGATACTAAACATGTTATGCTTAAGATGATTCGATAAATTGGGGCAAGATTACTAAGTCTATAGTCTACTATTCTGAGGTGAGTCTTGAATATTGTTCTTAATTTAGCACCCAAACTCAGCTATAGTTTGTGTTGGAAGAGACAGAAGAAAAAAATGTCATTTTAAATTTTGTGTTTCAAATTGTCACCTTTTTTGCACCACTTTTAGGCTACTAACTTTGAGGTTGGGATTGTGCACCAGTTCCCATTTTCCAACAAGTTGAAGCGAATGAGCGTAATAACACGGACATTTGGGAAGAGTAACATGGATGTCTTCTGCAAGGGCGCTCCGGAGGTGGTGATGAAAATCTGTGATAACAAAACTGGTGAGAGGATTCTTTAGCGTAAATAAAATTTGAATACAGAGATTTCTAATCAATCTTGTTCACAAGGATATATCAGTTAAGATCACTTTTTTCAAACTTGACTTGATAAATGAACACTGTTTGTTGTTTTCAGAAATCCTTAATACTTGTGTAATTCTTTTTGCATATATGCAGCGTATGGCTTCAATTATTACCCTATGTGTTGTCTAAAGAATAATATTAGTTATAAGGCTTCTACATTTACACCTGTAAATAGCGTTGTGACGTTTTCAACGGTAAATGTTTTCAAGTTCTCAAACCATTTAAGGAAATGGACACATGATGAAAAAGTGTGCGAAAATATTCCTAGTATTCTCTGTGTCGTTTGAAGTAAGCAATGGCGAATTCTTTAGGCAAACAGTTGAGTGCTCTTCCTGCATATTTCTGCAAACATTTTATAGTTGTTTTGATTAGTCTAGTGTTTGAAGATTGAATTTAGTTACATTACATTGAAGTGAATTTCACTTACGATTTTTGTTAAATCATTTGAAGCAAAATAGTTTTATGAACAGGTCTACAAGTAATTATTTTGGATACTGACTATTAATACATGCAGACTAGAATACAAGCGTATGTTCATACATCTGTACAATGAATCAATGAAACATATGGATATTAACTGTAAACATGCATACAGGAAGTATTTATTTACAACGACGTTTAATAAACGGCATTGTTTTGTTTCTTATGTCCCGTGTACACGTTTGCAAAAAGCTGTTTACGTGGGAGCCTTAATTAGTTATTGAAATACAAATGCCTTTTGTTTTGTTTGGTGTAATATATTAATCTCTACTGGCCAAGGGCGATTGCTCGTTGTCCTTTGTCCCTGCGTCTGTTACAAAATTGCTTGTGAGTGTGATACAGTTTTGATTGTATCTTAATCAAACTTATAAAGTAGTTAGATATCCATGAGAGCTTGGTTCCTTACTTAAAGCAGCCAGATCCACCCGTGCATGAATGGATTATGACTCTTGAAATGCTGCAATCAGAGACCAATTTGTACAAAGAGATGCGTATTATTGTAGAACTTCTTTCATTGGCCCAAAAGTATTTTCTGAGGTAGACAATGTGTTATAGATAGTTGTGTATTATTGCAGTAGTTCATGCCCTTTGCGAAACATTTGGCTCACTGATTGCTTCCCTTTGAATGTGAGTTCCTCGTGGGCCTTTTGTTTAGAAGAAAAGAAGTCAAGGAATTGTCATAGTTTTTCATGTCATTGAAGGGGGCATCATCTTTGTAGTCACACAAAGTCCTTCCCCAAAAACCTAAGCTATACCTCCAATCTTACATGAAATTAGTACAGAGGAATTATGAGATAAGTGACCATGCACACGTATGCAGCAAGGCTGATAAATCAAGCTTAGTTATTGTCAAAAAATGCCTCTTTTGGCATCTATGCTATTGCTTTGTCAAGTACACCATGCAGGAGTTCAAAGTGATGCGTTAGCATGGAAACCCCTCTTTTGAAATTCTGGGAGTAATAACAACAGAGGTATATTTCTTAATGAGTATGTTTGATTCATGTTTCAGTACCCGATGATACGGATGAGATCATGATGCAGTACGCCATCCAGGGTTTCCGAGTGATGGCGTTGGCAGGGAAACCACTTGACCCCAAGGTCACATGGCACCAAGTGCAGAGAATGTCAAGGTCAGAAAAATATTTTAGATTAATTAAGTAATTAAATTTGACAGCATATATTCAATCCATTTGTATTTTGTTCCATATCAATAACTTTGTAACATTTTTGTGGAGAGTCCTCAATCCTGGTATGTACATTGGTCATGGTCAGTAGATGACCCCTTATTTATTTATGGTCAATAGGTCAGATGAATGATGGGCACGCCTGACAGGCCACACATGTGATTCACAGAATTCCAGTTTTTACAAACCAAACGAACATAATGGAAGATTGACTCAAGGATTGCGTTAAACACTGTAGAGCCATAGAAATGTCTCACATTATTATTTAATTCTATTGAATAACTATTTCCAGAGATGATGCAGAGAGTGGACTGACCTTCCTTGGCCTGTTGATCTTCCAGAACAAACTGAAACCCCAGTCGAAGCCTGTTATACGAACACTGCGGTCTGCTGGCATACGTACAGTCATGATCACGGGTGAGCTGTAGATTATTGAAATATACTATTAGTTTATGGTATCGGTCTTGAAATTGTTATGTATAGTCAATATTGTTGTTGTTGAAATAATCAGCTTATGTCATGTTTAATGAAGTCTTTTTAAAATCAGAGGAATTTCTGAAAACATTTTAGCATTTATTACAAATTACAGCAGTATTTCTGTAAAAATGAAAATTGAAATTAACGAAAATGAAAAGCAAAAAACAATTTAGAACATTTTCTTATGTTTGTGATTAAATTAGATCACTCACTAACAATATTTGTTCCAGGAGACAGGTCAGAGACTGCAGTGAGTGTTGGGCGTAACTGTGGGATGATTGATTCCCGGGACCATGTCGTTGTGGTGAAGGCAAGCAAGTCTGAGGAGGGACGCCCAGCTTCCATATGTTGGGAGGCCCTAGAGGGAGCCCACACGGAGAGCCCTGATTTGTCTTCTGACCCTGACAGTGAGGTAAGGTGAGGGGCTGGTGGCTTGGATTAAGTTTAGGTGTAGAAGCAAGCCCAGGGAGGGGTGCTCAGCCTCAATATCTTAAGAGGCTCTAGAGGGGTCACACACTTACTGTCCAGACCTAAGGTACAGGAAGGAGGCTGTGGGGCAGGGATGGGGCGATATGTATAGTACCAAGTCCAAGGAGAGGTGCCCTGCTTTGTAATGTTGGGGGATCCAAGAAAAGGGCACACACTGAGAGCCTGAAGTTGTCATCTGATTCCAGTAATGGAAGTTAGGGGCTTGTGAGCTTAGGGGTGGCTGACTTAGGTTAAGGGCACTCACTGCCCAGAACTTACTGTAAGAGAATTAGGAGGCATAGGGAGGGGCCTGTATGTCCTGAAAAGGTTGTTGGGGCACCCTTAGCCTGTACATGTCTGTTTGAATCTGTTGTTGGGTACAGTCTTGGCTCTGTTTAAATTAAGTTGTTTATTCAAAGAGAAACATCACCAGCTTATTACAATGAATTAATTAATACAGGGATATATAATTATTAGTAATATGACATGGCCAATATTTGAGTTAAACTGTAGTTGCTAGATTAGCTTAGATGGGCAGGGGCTAATTAAAAAGCATTACAGGCAAATACATTAATACAGTAAGGCAATAGGCTGTGTTTGCTTTAACACATTTCATTTTCAATCCAAGTATTGGGCACTACGGTATGAGTACTAGTGAACACTGTTATTATAGCTTTGTAGAGATTATATTTACATGAATGTTTTAAAACAAAATATTGTATTGTTCAGTAAAAAGCCATTGCTCAGGGGTTTTTTCAAAATGTAAAGTAAAAGCTATTTTCCTTGATTATGCTCATAAGTTGTGTGTCTTGTATTCCAGTAGGAACCACAAAGTTTTAAAGGCCACACCAACTTATTTTTGGATGAAAGCAAACATTCTTTTCCCTATATAATTGATATTCAAAATTAAAATGTTGAACAATTATCCCAAACTTAAAAATGTTGTTAAAAGGTAATGCCCTTATAAAGTAAACATCCAAAACATGTCTGCTCAATTTGATAAAACATTGATTCACCAATTTTTACCCATTTTTTTGGTTTAAAAATAGAGCAGTCATTATTAATATTATTTGTTTGCAATTTAAAAAAAAAGATGCCATAAATCCATTGATAAACATTAATTTGGTGTGGCCTAAAACTGATTAAGTAAAGTTACCTTTCATCTACAAACAATTGTTGTTACCATTATTTTGATGTTATATTCTAGTTTTTAATTGTCACGATTAACACCATTAACACCCTACATAATGTTCATATTTACACCTCAACTTTCATCCCTCCAAGGTTCCAATGAACAGTCTTTTGGCAAGTGGGAATATTATCTGATGAAAGCAAAATCTTCAGATATGTTTCGGATCGTGAATCATCACATAACATAAAAAGCATACTATTGTTTGTATTGTGTCAGCAGTCCAGGAAATGTTTTAAACAACATATTGAAAAGCTTAAATTGATGATAAGTTAAATGTATTGTTGTCATTAGCGTTTCAATTTTACTTGAAAAAGTGATTTTATTTTGTCTGCAGCAATGAAATGTGTAAACAGGTTAGGTTGTTCTATTAACAGCATTGGTGAGAAAGAATTACTGTAAAATTTTCTCAAATGAAATTAAGTATTTTATTGACAATTCTGGAAAGAAATAATGAACTATTGGTGTAAATATAAGTAATGAATGCGTTATTGATGTCATTATTTGGGATATGAACACAGTTGGGCTGGTTAAAGTATGCTTTAACCAGCCTAACTGCATTCACACCCCAATAATGATATCAATCATCATGCAATTCATTCCGTAAATAGAAGTAGATGTATCCAATTCTCAAGTTTGTGACATCGGCTCTTATTTTAATTACATAGTTCCAGTATTTGATATCTATCTGTTTTATCAACGTCATTATCGTAGTACATGAATTTCAGGACACTCCATTTTTAAGCTCATCTTATCAACAGCAGGTTAGTGGGGCAGTGCATTTGTAAACTAACAACCTGTAGGAACTTTGTGCATATTGGTCTTGTTTTGTTTTCTATACTGGTGTTCTAGATTCCCTCACCATTATAGTTTTACCCTTCTCTTAAAAACAGTCAGAGTCAAAATGAACCTAGAAAAATGCATGAAATTCTTTTTCTACTTTATATTATCTCAATTATTTCTGCCTGAAAATATGAAAGACTGACTACTTGTCAGACATGTTTGCCTCATTTTGGCTTCTGACAGGGTCTCTTGCTTAAAATACAAGCCACACAACTTGCTTTATAGGTTAAAAGAATTTTCATATTTGAGTTAACTAGGTTTAATATTATAAGACCATTCCTTAGGTTAGAAAGTTTTTTGTTTGTAACAAACCCATCAAACATTTGCCAAGTTGCATGTCTTTTTACTCCTGGGTTAGACAAAACATTTCCTGTTGCATGACCTGTACAGACTGAACTCAAAACGGTTTTCCTCTCTGCTGGTTGACATATAAAAATAATTTGGTAGCGCCACCAAACAATCAACTATTTTTCCATAAAGTATGGTTTCCTTTGGTTTCCTTTCATCCCACCTGTTTTGGGAATAGTTTTCCACAACAAATTACACCTAGTGGGAAATTAGATTGTGTCTTATATTAAAAAGAGGCTTTAAAAAAACACTGAGCAATAGTTTCATGCTCATTGACCAAATGTTTTGGTAAGGAAAAATAGCTCTTGTCAGATGTTAATTTATGAAAAAAAGAAAGAAAAAAAAAGTGTATAAGAGTGACTTGAATATTGTTATGTCAACATTTTGTTTATAAGACAAATTTATTGTTATTAATAATGAATAAATGGTTCTGAAAAAGACTGTTATATTTGGCTACTTCCATGAAACATTGCTGTTGGTGTTTTGTCTTTTGTGTTATTTGATTTTGTGTTAAAACTGTCAGAATATTATTCTTAGGCATGTGAATTTAGATTTTCTTGTTCCAACAAAATTGTAAAATAGAAACCCACCTAACATAACATTTTCCAAATATTTAGGATAGTATTATATAAGACTGTTTCTTTGAACAGTTTTCATCTACATTCATTAGATTATAGGTTACATTTCCAGTCAAGGAAATCGCATATCTGCCTTCAATAAGTGCCATGCTAAATGGTTGATATGTTGAAACTTACTTAATAGATTATAGGCTCTTAGCCAAATAATAATGTCATTTTGGTTAAGTTATTGAATACCACTATGTGATTTCATTTGCTGGAATTTTAGGTTGTAATCTGAGTATAGGTCTTTTTTTGTATCGTTTTCCTATTGTTATTTTGTTCAGACAGAAAGCTTATGGTTAGAATTGTTTTTGCATTGAAATGAAATAAAACTGGTTTATTGTATTATGTCTCCTTTCAAATAGTTTTTGCTCTAGTTGTCTGTCTGTCTGTCCATCTGTTTGTTACAAATCATGTCCTCTCCATAATTCTTAAACCATTTGAAGGATTTTGGAATAACTTGCCACAAACGTTCACCATATTGAGATGATGTGCAGAGCGCATGCTACTGCAAGCTCGGTTCAAGGTCAAGGTCACACTTATAGGTCAAAGGTCAAATGACTACAATTTGTGTTGGCTCAAAATCTCCTAAACCCCTTGAAGGATTTAAAAATGATTAACGACAAATGTTCATAATATTGAGAAGATGTGCAGAGCACATGATACAACCAGTTTGGTTCAAAATCAAGGTCACACTGAGGTAAATCATCACATGTCTACAAATCGTGTCTTCTCTATTTTTCGTGAACTGCTTGAAGGATTTTGAAATTACTCACTACAAATGTTCACCATATTGAGATGATGTGAGGAGCCCATGTTATAGTATGTCTGTTTTGTCTGTCTGTTACAAATCGTGTCCCGTTCCATAATTCTTGAACCTCTAAGGATTTTGAAATAACACGCAACAAATGTTCACCATATTGATACAATGTGCAGAGGGCATGTTACAACCAATTTGGTTCAAGGTCAAGGTCACAATTAGAGGTCAAAGATCATATGACTATTATATGACTATATCTCTTGTCTGATGTTCGCCATATTGAGATGATGTTCAGAGAATATGTGACATCAGTTTAGATAACAAAAACAACTGTCTAGTTATTTATGAAGTTCAATGAAACAGAAGAATTTCATAAAGTACTTTGTTATAAATATGTTCATTACCAATGTAATTCCTTTCCTGGTATACCTTAATTTATTGTGTTACTAAATCTAAAATGTATGTATATATCTGATGTTCATAGGACTCATTTGTACTTATTATTTTTGAAGAGTTATATTTATCAAAATCTGTGTGTGTATATTTTGATTTTCTTTTATTAAATTTTATTTTATTTCTGAAAACAGCATTACAGGTATATATTTCCACTGCCTGAAAAATATCTCCAACTTTTCCTATTCATCAGATAATATTATAATATAATGTAACATAGTCTTTGTCCTTGATGACCCCTTACTTGAATATTGTGACTGAGTTCCGTGTATTTTTGTTTGCAATGCTAAGTATGCAATATTGCGACAGTGGTCGAAATTAGCACAAGCCCGCAAGCCCTGCACTGGTAAATGGCTTTCCGGGTTGGCTCAATCTCTGGGTTTATACAGCAGGGCTTCTTCAAAAATGTTTTGCCAAACAATAGTATATGAATGCGGGCTTGTACATCCAAAAGACTTATTTCGATGACTGTAATGCGATGCCAGTTCTTGCTATGATTGTGTTAGGTATGTGGCTATTTATGTTGTCTATATACACATTATTCCAGCATGGAGGAGTTCAGTTCTCCAATTATAAATACAGTGCTGCGAAAAAGGTTTGTGTGATAGGGTGTTACATATCATCATCTATCATCTCACTATTGGGTAGTGGTCAAGTGTTTCTGACTTTGCTAATGAGCAATTGTAAGTTTTGTTTTTGAAAAAGAAAAAAGACAGACCTTCTTTTCATCTGTGAAATATTCAGCCAAAATTTTACTAAAATGAGACTAACATTTTAACTACAGTTGACATATGCAAAATATAGGAAAACCTGACCACATTGCTGTGATATTTATGCTTTGGAGATACAAACACTGTTTATATTATAAAGGTGTCAGATAAGGAACTACCTTTAATGTAGCAGTAGAAGCACCAAACTATGTGTCCTAAAAATCTGTGGCAAATATTTGTGTACTGAGAAAAATTGTTGTTAAATGAGATTTTAAATGAAAAAGTAGATTGTGTATATCATCATGGTGGAATGTCGCCACAAATAAGATTTTTACTGTACTATGTGAAGACCTGGGCCCTTTATCAGTAAAGATCTTAGTCAATGTTAGTCATAAATTAAAATCATTCTAGTGTCCTATTTTCATTGTTTTGCACATGTTTGTGTGTATTAAACATTAGGAAGTTTTTAAAATAAACAAAATTGAGCAAGTAAAAATAAATTTGCTTGTTGCAATTTGTGCTGTTTATACAGACTTAGGATGGTTAGGTTAGGACTACAGATCCTTTAATAAAGAGGACTCCAGGTCTGGATGTTTAACTTGATAAATAATTTTAAAAAATGGAATACAAGCATAGGCATCACATCTGCATATAATTTCTAACCCAGTGTGGATTTTGATCTCTTTTTACTATGTTATATAATAATATTTCCATTCATTTTAACCATAGACTGTGTTACCTGTTACCTTCTAAACCCACCAACACTCGATAACAGTGACACATATAACAATATAGTAATTATTTTCTGTGGTACTAGCTCTTTTTGCAGAAGAGCTTGATTTGCTCTTATTAACAGATTTTAAGTTAAAGATAGATCATAGAATCATTTCGGTTTTTCTCATAATTTAAAATACATATAACCAAAACATCTATATTTTGCCAAAAAAATATGTTCAATAAATGGCATTGATTCTGAATTCTGAAGAATGATAAACATGCAAGAACTGGCATATTGTTATTGAATTCCGAAGAATGATAAACATGCAAGAACTGACATATTGTTATTGAATTTTGTCTGACAGAGGGAGAGTTTAGACTCATTTTTTTCTATCAAATTTTAGCTCACATGTGCATATATAACCTGTGATTGTGCATTATCAGATGTCAGCAGCAATTGCTTCAAACTTTACATCTCAACTTACACCACTGGGCCATTTCCACCCAAACTTTACAGGCCTGTTCTTTGGCTGGGCCTCTTTCAAATTCTTTCAAAGTGTTCTGTGTTAAATTCTGTGGGTCACTCATTTTACAAATAATATATGTTAGGAAAAACTTTCTTGTCCAAAACGGCAAGGCTCAAGGGTTTGATATTTAGTATGTAGCCTGGTCAAGTGGTTCTTTACCACTATTTACTATTCCTTCAAATTATGCCTCGGGGGTCAATAGCGGCCCATCCCCGGGATCACTGTTTACATAGAACAATACAGGGAAACACATGAAAAAAGTATTGTCCCAAACTGCAAGGCCAACTGACATTTGGTATGAAGCATCGTCAAGTCTCAGGTCCTCTATAAAATTCCTTGAAGTTGTCCCTGGAGTCAAGACTGTTTTTTTTACCTCGAAGAAGAGATAAATTTGAAATAGCGATTTTGGTTTATTGATGGAAATTTTAATTGAAAAAAGAAGAAACAGAATCGGGACCGAAAAATAAATTTGAAACAACAATAAATTGGGATAAAAGGTGTACAGATTTATGATGTTTAAATGTATACTGAAATATCATTTACCCTAGACTGCATGTTACCTTGATTGTAGATTAACATAGATCTTTTCTCCTATCTTAATTTTCTTCAAATGTGTTATTAAAATAGATTTATTATTTTAAGAAAATATCATATTGATACTATACCCAACAATAGCCCTTAGTAGGCTTTGACTAACAGTGTGTCAATGACTCAGCTATATTTTCTTTTCCTTCCTTTTCTAGGAAAAGATGTTGCTGTAATATGTTTTTTTGGCAACCTAGGTTATAGCTATTTCTTTACCTGACCTTGCAGTTTAGTTTGATAATAAATCAGTTATGAATAATACAAACCTCATGCACCAGTTTTGAATATATCTGTATTTATATCGTCTTGCTTCTGCACAGTTCTGCTATATTTTGTAATAGCACTATTTGTACCATGTATATTAAGTCATATTAGTTATAATGTTATAGTTTAGCTTTGAGTGTAGCTTGTGGTATAGCTTTTGCAATTGCAGTATCAATGTCAATCCTTATGTAAGTGAATACGAATTTATATGAGCAAAGAGATTCTGTATAATATGGTGAAAACATGACCACTGTATAATATGGTGAAAACGTGACCACTACAAATATACCTCTATGTAGTAGAATGACCTTGAATTTCTCTTTTGTACTTATCAGTTTTAATTTTATTGGCCATATTATGTAAACTCATTTAAAACAATGATAACTAAAACATTTCTTCCCATGCACAGGTGACAACTCGTGTGCCAATGGAGGAGCCAAAGACACACTTAGCTATTGATGGGTATTCCTTGTCCGTGCTGGAGGAACACTTCCCCGAGACCCTGCGTAAGGTGTGTGTCAGGGGAACCATCTTCTCCCGCATGTCACCAGACCAGAAGTGTCTCCTTATCCAAAAGTTCCAAGAACTGGGGTGAGTGAGCGAATTGTGAATTATTAAAATCAATACTCCTTTATGCAGTGGCCAAATACCCTCCCCCCCCTTTGCTTACTGACACTTAATTTGCCCAATTGCAGTATTTTAAAATTGTCACTGTGTTCTTTGTGTTATTTTTCGAGATGACAATGTTCTTAATGCAGTAATTATAACACTGTTTAGTTTACATGTGTTACATTGACTTTTGTTACAAATTTCCACTGTTTAATAAAAAAAACTACCAATTCTGATTTAACTGTTGACATTCATGGCTTTCCCAACAAACACTTTCAGGTGCTGATATAATGGTTTTGGATGAGAGTAGTTCCTGTTGTTTATGAAAATTCAACTATGAGAGAGTGCAAGTGGTTAGTGGAGGATGAAATTCAGTGATGGGAGATCTTTTAAAATTACCACTGAAACAGTGTAGACATTGTTTTGCAGGTACAGTGTTGGTATGTGTGGAGATGGGGCCAATGACTGTGAGGCTCTGAAGGCGGCCCATGCTGGGATCTCCCTGTCAGAAGCTGAGGCCTCAGTAGCTGCCCCTTTCACCTCAGCAATCAACAACATAGAGTGTGTTACCACGCTAATGAGGTATGCTTTAAATTGGTTTCATTTGTAAATGACTGAAGCTTAAACACATTTCTTCACAGTGTTATGAAAGCTATATATTTCAAAGGATATGTTTTTGCACCACTTTGTTATGCCAGCTCTGCTCCAGATTTCTTTTTTTCCAAACAAATCAGTGTTTAACTGAGATGTTTATTTTTTGTTTTAGGGAGGGGCGAGCGGCTCTTGTCACCTCGTTTGGCTGTTTCAAGTACATGGCCTTGTACAGCTTCATACAGTTCATCTCTGTCATGATTCTATACACTGTAAGTATTTAAATAACATAGCTTCTTACAGTTCCTTACCATAGAGCTGTATATTTATCTTTTCATTTGCCATATTTGTCCATATCGCAATGAAATAGTGGAAACTACTGGGTCAAAGCAGTTGTTAATCAGTTAACTATTACCTTGTTAAGAGGTACAAGGCTAAGGCCTAACAGACTCAATGAGAGATACACATCACCATACAACAATCACGGATAGCAAAGATACAGCCAGTATAAGGGATTCAACCAGTAAACGGACAACGAGCCAAAAAACTTACTATTAAAAAGTGATTAAGAAATTCATTTATGCAAAGTTTCATTCATTGATTTTTTACACATATAATGTGTGTACCCATGTTTATTTCAGATCTTGTGTATTTATCATGTTTCATTTCAGTACGAGTTGAACCAGTCATGTTCTATTTCAGTACAAGTTTAACATGTCATTTTCTATTTCAGTGCGAGTTTAATCTGTCATGTTCTTTTTTAGTAGGAGTTTAACATGTCATGTTCTATTTCAGTACTGGTTGAATCTGTCATGTTCTATTTTAGTAGGAGTTTAACATGTCATGTTCTATTTCAGTATGAGTTTAACCTGTCATATTCTATTTCAGTATGAGTTTAACATGTCATGTTCAATTTTAGTATGAGTTTTACCTGTCATGTTCAATTTCAGTATGAGTTTAACCTGTCATGTTTTATTTCAGTACGAATTTAGCCTGTCAGACTGGCAGTTTCTGTACATTGATCTTGCAATCACCACAACCATCGCAATCCTCAGTATGTATCAGGCAGCTTAGTGTGTAGTGTAATTGACCATAATTGATAATTAATTGTAAAATGCGCATAGGTTCAAATTGTATTTTTAACCTTTTTATTCTGACCACACAAATTCTGATGTGTACCCATACAAGTGCAAATTATGCAATAACAAAGATAAGATTGGAACTCTTGGCCTTCAGTGGTACCTGAAATGGCTCTTGTTGGTTACTTGTTTCATTGTACAGATACAATGGTCACAGAATGTGTATTAAAGTTACTAAAACTCAGAAAACCAAACCTATTTCTGTACCAAACACTATGATTTTTACGCAGTGGCGGATATAAGCATACACCCACAAACCCTGCACTGGTAAATAGCCTTAAATTCCAGGCATGATTAAACTTTATATATTAGGGCTTGATTTTTTTATGTCAAACAATTAGTATAAGAATCCAGGCTCGTTTATCT
Source organism: Mya arenaria (assembly GCF_026914265.1). NCBI lineage: Eukaryota > Metazoa > Mollusca > Bivalvia > Myida > Myidae > Mya > Mya arenaria. The sequence goes on along the minus strand of NC_069130.1, from coordinate 32,370,508 downwards.
AAAAGTCTTATTTGTTATGAATGCTTACATGTGCCGTTGTCTATTCCAGTGGGCTACACGGAAGCATATGAGAGGTTGGTGTCTCATCGCCCAGAGGGTTCTCTCCTCAAGCCAACCAACATCCTGTCAATTCTCCTGCAGGTCTCCTGTGCAGCTTTGTTTCAGGCTGCAGCTCTCTTTTATCTCATAGAGCAGCCATGGTGAGTAGTATACATGCATGTAGTGAGCGATTTTACTAAGTATGTATCTTTTTCATGTTCTGATTGTAACATCGACCTTGTAACCACATTTTTTAAATTCAGAGTACTGCATATATTTCATTTGTTGTAAGAGATATAGAATGGTTGCTAACACTACTTGTATAATTATATACTTGTACATGAACTTACATATACACATACTAGTTGTCATTGAGCTTAAAGTTTGTCAGCGAAATCTATCTTAAAACTTCAACTTGTATGCTCACTGGTACTTGCTTATATTAATTTCCTTGTGCTTTTACACAAATCATATTTAACTTGTGCAATAAACACGTTCTTGGATGACATTGCACATAAATACAAGAAATCCACACATGTGTGCCCACACAAGTAGTGGTTTGCAAGTAATTGTGTTTGACATTTTGAGCTTTAATGTTTAGGTATGTGGAACAGAAACCTAGAAATGATGCGGACACCCAGTCATGGGTGAGCACTGTGGTGTTCATTGTCTCCTCATACCAGTATATTGTGGTCGCCTTCTGCTTCTCCAAGGGCCCACCCTTCCGCAAGAGGATCTACACTAATGGTGACTACAGAATCAATATTTTGCAATATTTTGGAGTTATTTATCTTAAAAATGGTTAACCTTTTCAGCACACAAGGGAAAAATATATCCAGCATGCCATTATACTCATTCAGCACACAAGGGAAACATGTCTCCAGCGAGACATTAAACTCATTCAGCTCACTGGGGAAACATGTCTCCAGCGAGACATTAAACTCATTCAGCTCACAAGGTAAACATGTCTCCAGCGAGACATTAAACTCATTCAGCTCACAAGGGAAACATGTCTCCAGCGAGACATTAAACTCATTCAGCTCACTGGGGAAACATGTCTCCAGCGAAACATTAAACTCATTCAGCTCACAAAAGAAACATGTCTCCAGCGTGACATTATACTCATTCAGCTCACTGGGGAAACATGTCTCCAGCGTGACATTAAACTCATTCAGCTCACAAGGGAAACATGTCTCCAGCGTGACATTATACTCATTCAGCACACAAGGGAAACATGTCTCCAGCATGCCATTATACTCATTCAGTATGCAAGGGAAACATGTCTCCAGCATGCCATTATACTCATTCAGTATGCAAGGAAAACATGTCTCAAGCATGCCACTATACTCATTCTGCACACAAGGAAAACATGTATCCAGCATGCCACTATACTCATTCAGCACACAGGGGAAACATGTCTCCAGGATGCCACTATACTCATTCAACACACAAGGGAATTATGTCTCCAGCAAGCCATTATTCTCATTCAGCATACAGGGGAAACATGTCTCCAGCATGCCATTATACTCATTCAGCACACAAGGGAAACTTGTCTCCAGCATGCCATTAAACTCATTCAGCTCACTGGGGAAACATGTCTCCAGCATGTCATTATACTCATTCAGCACACAAAGAAAACATGTCTCCAGCAAGCCGTTATACTCATTCAGCACACAAGGGAAAACTGTCTCCAGCATGCCATTTTACTTATTCAACACACAAGGGAAACATGTCTCCAGCATGCCATTATACTCATTCAACACACAAGGGAATAATGTCTCCAGCATGCCATTATACTCATTCAGCACACATGGCAAACATGTCCCAGCATGCCATTACACTCATTCAACACACAAGGGAATTATGTCTTCAGCATGCCATTATACTCATTCTGAACACAAGGCAAACATGTCCCAGCATGCCATTATACTCATTCAACACACAAGGGAATTATGTCTCCAGCATGCCATTATACTCATTCAACACACAGGGGAAACATGTCTCCGGCATGCCATTATTTTCATTCAGCATACAGGGGAAACATCTCCAGCATGCCATTATACTCATTCAACACACAGGGGAAACATGTCTCCAGTATGCCATTATTTTCATTTAGCACACAGGGGAAACATGTCTCCGGCATGCCATTATACTCATTCAACAGACAGGGGAAACATGTCTCCGGCATGCCATTATTTTCATTCAGCACACAGGGGAAACATGTCTCCGGCATGCCATTATACTCATTCAACACACAGGGGAAACATCTCTCTGGCATGCCATTAAACTCATTCAGCTCACAAGGGAAACTTGTCTTCAGCATGCCATTAAACTCATTCAGCTCACAAGGGAAACTTGTCTCCAGCATGCCATTATACTCATTCAGCACACAAGGGAAACTTGTCTCCAGCATGCCATTATACTCATTCAGCACACAAGGGAAACTTGTCTCCAGCATGCCATTAAACTCATTCAGCTCACAAGGGAAACTTGTCTCCAGCATGCCATTATTTTCATTCAGCACACAAGGGAAGCTTGTCTCCAGCATGCCATTATACTCATTCAGCACACAAGGGAAACTTGTCTCCAGCATGCCATTAAACTCATTCAGCTCACAAGGGAAACTTGTCTCCAGCATGCCATTATACTCATTCAGCACACAAGGGAAACTTGTCTCCAGCATGCTATTATACTCATTCAACACACAAGGGAAACTTGTCTCCAGCATGCCATTAAACTTATGCAGCTGATCAAACTCATGGTTTTTGTCAATCCCCTGATTTCTTGTTATTATGAGTGAGTGATTCAGCAGCAAATGCCAGGTTATATTGCAATTAAATTGAGTTAAAAAAAAGATATGAGCGAAATTATAAACAAATTTTGTTTAGATATTTTGTGCAATACTACAGAACAATTATTTGTTAAATGTTAATTAGTTATGACATTTTCATTTCTATTTCAGTGCCCTACTTGTCCAGTCTTATATTTCTGACGATTCTTTCCACCTGTATCTTCATGATTCCAATTGAATTTCTTCTCAAAATTTTCAAGGTAAGTAATGAAGTTTGTGTATGTACAATAAAAACAGATTATATTTTACTGCTTGTTTCAAATTGGAGCGTATTTTGTGCTTTGGAATGTACTTTTGATGACAAATTGCAATCTGTGTCTTTATAATAGTTCCTTAAATTACTGCATGCTATTGTTAAGACTAAACCAATCAATGTTGTGTCACATAGATGATAATTATGTTTTTCAGTGTAAGATCCCAATTTATTTCATTTAATACTTACTACTTACTTAATACAAACTTTCATTTCTACTGTTTGTGAGTTAAAATTTATTGTGATCTTACACTTAAGCAAACAATTTTTCTATATTATATGCCTAAATGGATAAGAAATGACAGTTAATTGTAGTTTTTCAGAAAAGCATGCCAAATTGTAAGCGAATGTAATGTCATTTTGGAAATGACGCTGTTGAAATTGTATGCAGTCCTGTACATATGCTGACGTTGGATTTTGATATGAAAGAAGGCTGAAATTTTAAAACTGAAAGTATCAAATTTATATTTTCACTGTTTGAAACAGTGAAAGGTCATTTCTATTTCACTGATAAATCTTTATAAAACATGGAAAGCCATATAATAAAGTTTGTACAGGTATCCTATGGTTCTCAATTCAGATGGAGGATCTAGGCGAACACAATCTCCAGTTCCGCCTCGTCCTGCTTGCAATTGTTGGTGGACATTTTCTAGCTTCCTATATCATAGAGGTAAGTAACCGTGTTAGTAGCCACATAAAAGAAATGAATTGTTTTTTTTCTTAGGATTTTTTAATATCAATGTGTTGTTTTGACATATCAATATTGATATTGCTGATAAATCTAGTTTCTTTCTTTTATATACCTATTTCATTTAATGACATCATAAATACCAGTTTAGCTTGAATTCAATTTTATTCTTTTTCTTTCAGTACTTTGTGACAGAAAACCTGTGTGTGAAATCTTGCATAAAGTCCTGCTTAAAATGTGTTCAGCCAAAGAAATTACCTGCACAATATAAACTGCTTGAAAAAGAAATGGAGGGATCTGATTGGCCGCCCACAGGTGAAGAAACAACCAATGATAGGAGCCCTTCTTTTGACTTGACACTGCAGCAAGATGGGAATTTCCCTCTATCTATTAATAGATGACAGAGGGAGATGTTCTTATACATGTATAGTTTGAACAAAAAGTCATATTTATTAGGAGCCAATTTGTTGTACATTATATGAATGATATTATTTTGTCATTGCTTTTACCGTAATACATTTGTTGTTAAATGCACCAGGACTAAGGCTTATTATATAGATAGACTATTAATGATTATTAGACGTATTTAAAATTTATCCATTTCATTTTGTAGAAATTGTACAAATAAATTGAATAAAGTTTATAAATGAGCTTTATCAAGGAAGGTCACATGTACATCGTCACTTCATGTTTTTTTGTCATAGTGACATTTTCAATGTTTGCATCATACATATTGTCTCTATGGGTACAGCCATTTTATTTTCTGATCAGAATATTTTGAAAAGGGATAATTGTCATTTTTACAATAAGACCCATCTCTCTACTTGTCTCGGTTGAATATTTCATGATCAGAAAAGACTGACAACCATTGAAAAAGAATGTGAACAAAGTCTTTTATTACTTGTTTAAGACTATACTGTCTATGATTGAACACATATCAAAATAAAGTGAACAATCTATATGTATATGGGTATTTCTTTACTCTGTCTCTTAAGTTGATACTGGTACCTATATATTTTTTTTTATTTCTAAACCATTAAAGATGCACTCTTACTCCCAACTAAGATTGACCATAATACAATTTTTTTGATTTACCAAAAAGGATGAATAAATGTCGAAAACAATGGTTCTTATGAAGGATACCGAGTTTAATTTGAAAGAAAGGTGCAGAAAACATGGTATTTCTACCTTATGAGACTATAGTAGATCACAGTAAATCTTTTAGCACTCACCAATCATTTTATATTTTTGTCTTTTGAGCTATTAAAAAATTGGTTATAATCTTGTTACCAGTAAATAATAGTTTCTATTAATGTATTATTTAGTAATTAAAGATGTATCAAAATATATGTTTGTTATACATGTGTATGTATTGATTTTGATTAACAGTGTCATTTTAATCTTTATTCACACATTCCATTTCATTTCTTTATTATTATTTTTTGTCCTGCATAGAAACAAAGTCAACCAGATTATGAAAAATAAGTGGTAACCTTGCCATCAACATTAAATGTATTTAACAGACTGTTGGACGTAGTTCTGAGGCAAATAAATATGTACAAAACTTTACCATGTAACAGTGCTCATATCCATAGAATTCCCATTGCTTTTTACTCTGTGAATACATTTTTATTGCATGTGTTTAGACTTCTTTCTTTCTGCTTACCACATTTTGTTAGAATCTCGCTCATTCCATTGTTATGTCAGTTTGATATAGTCATGTTTTTGTTTCTTGAAATATTATTTCTGTATTTACATTTTTTGTATTCATTTATTTTGTGTTGTATCACCATGTTATATCTAAATGAAATGTACACATAATATCCCCTACATTTTAATTAGAGGCGTATACATACATTTGTTTATTCTGAAACACAAATTTTGGGATTTATTAAAATTACATTTTCCTTGTTGCATTAATTGATGAGGGTTTTAAAATGATATGAATATTGATAATGAGTACAACAACTGGACAACTAGTTCAGGTATTCGGTCTTTAAACTTGTGATCTCAAAGTTATCTGAAATTTATAGGTTAATCATAACAAGGTTGTTATAATCTAATAACTATGATTGTAACGGTGAAGTTATTAAAACTACATCATCAACCCAGTTTAATTCTTTTATTCTATCAATTTCGTTTACAACCTAATAAATAGTGAGGGAAATAAAGAAAGCATTAAATATATTTCTGGATTGAAAAAGGATGTTTAAAGGGCTTTCAGGCCATGAAAACGTGTCAACATGAACATTTGTCCTCAACATAAGGATTACACTGTCTGATATAGCAATGTATACTGTTGATGGAACAAGTAAAAACCACATCAGAATTTCACATTATACGAAGAAATCCATTCTTTTCTCACTGCATAATTGTATTTTCACTGCAAGTAAATTGTGTTTTAATGCCGCCTTTTGTGTACAATATTCTTCATTTCATATGCTATTGATGAACTCTGGTTATTTTTTGTTCAAATAACATAGGTTTTCATTGTAAATTGGGGATAAGTTTAGATCAGTCTCAATTGTTTGTTATTTGGAGGTATTGTTATAATGCGAGGAAATAACTATGGTATTATGCATAATTTTTTATTACACTAAGTCTTGGTCTCTGGTAAGTCCATCAACTATAGATTATGAGCTTTGTGCACCACTGGGTGAATGATTTCATGATACAAGTGCTGTGACCTCTTAGTCTATAACTAAAAATATTCTTAGTTTGGGATTGTGGGTAAGATTGACCCCATTCTGTGATTTATTACAAACATACCAAATATTGTACACCATTGTCTGATGTGCATGTATACTGCACTGGAGTGAATTCACTGGGTTACTTTTCGGGATTAAACATAGAACTTTGATGACCATTGCAATGAGATTAAATGCCAATACATTTTATTAAACATCCTCTTTTCTATGTGTATTGTTGTGGACAGATGGGTTTTTAAATTCAAGGCCCTTTAAATGTACAATATTGCTTTGCCTCGGCCGAGTTGTTCAAAATGTGTTGTATATGGTTGTACCTATATCTTCTTGTTATCAGTATACAATTTCATATACATGTTATACACATTGTGATATGGGCTTTTATAAAGCGGTTGATACATCAATAAATATGGAAATATCAGCGGGTTTTCATAGTATATGTTTCATTGGACAGTGTGTTGTTCCCATGTTCTTACATGTTCACCATAACTGTGCCCGCTGGTGTAAAGGCCACAATTCTTACATGTTCACCATAACTGTGCCCGCTGGTGTAAAGGCCACAATTCTTACATGTTCACCATAACTGTGCCCGCTGGTGTTAAGGCCACAATTCTTACATGTTCACCATAGCTGTGCCCGCTGGTGTAAAGGCCACAATTCTTACATGTTCACCATAACTGTGCCCGCTGGTGTAAAGGCCACAATTCTTACATGTTCACCATAACTGTGCCCGCTGGTGTTAAGGCCACAATTCTTACATGTTCACCATAACTGTGCCGGCTGGTGTAAAGGCCACAATTCTTACATGTTCACCATAACTGTGCCCGCTGGTGTAAAGGCCACAATTCTTACATGTTCACCATAACTGTGCCCGCTGGTGTTAAGGCCACAATTCTTACATGTTCACCATAACTGTGCCCGCTGGTGTTAAGGCCACAATTCTTGCGTGTTCACCATAACTGTGCCCGCTGGTGTTAAGGCCACAATTCTGGCGTGTTCACCATAACTGTGCCCGCTGGTGTTAAGGCCACAATTCTTGCGTGTTCACCATAACTGTGCCCGCTGGTGTTAAGGCCACAATTCTTACATGTTCACCATAACTGTGCCCGCTGGTGTTAAGGCCACAATTCTTACATGTTCACCATAACTGTGCCCGCTGGTGTTAAGGCCACAATTCTTACATGTTCACCATAACTGTGCCCGCTGGTGTTAAGGCCACAATTCTTACATGTTCACCATAACTGTGCCCGCTGGTGTTAAGGCCACAATTCTTACATGTTCATCATAACTGTGCCCGCTGGTGTTAAGGCCACAATTCTTACATGTTCACCATAACTGTGCCCGCTGGTGTTAAGGCCACAATTCTTACATGTTCACCATAACTGTGCCCGCTGGTGTAAAGGCCACAATTCTTACATGTTCACCATAACTGTGCCCGCTGGTGTTAAGGCCACAATTCTTACATGTTCACCATAACTGTGCCGGCTGGTGTAAAGGCCACAATTCTTACATGTTCACCATAACTGTGCCCGCTGGTGTAAAGGCCACAATTCTTACATGTTCACCATAACTGTGCCCGCTGGTGTTAAGGCCACAATTCTTACATGTTCACCATAACTGTGCCCGCTGGTGTTAAGGCCACAATTCTTACATGTTCACCATAACTGTGCCCGCTGGTGTAAAGGCCACAATTGTTACATGTTCACCATAACTGTGCCCGCTGGTGTTAAGGCCACAATTCTTACATGTTCACCATAACTGTGCCCGCTGGTGTTAAGGCCACAATTCTTACATGTTCACCATAACTGTGCCTAATGGCGTAAAGGCATGTTCATCATAACTGTGTGTTTGCTGGTGTAAAGGCCACAATTCTTACATGTTCATCATAATTGTGCCCGCTGGTGTAAAGGCCACAATTCTTACATGTTCATCATAACTGTGCCCGCTGGTGTAGAGGCCACAATTCTTACATGTTCATCATAACTGTGCCCGCTGGTGTAGAGGCCACAATTCTTACATGTTCATCATAACTGTGCCCGCTGGTGTTAAGGCCACAATTCTTACATGTTCACCATAACTGTGCCTGCTGGTGTAAAGGCATGTTCATCATAACTGTGTGTTTGCTGGTGTAAAGGCCACAATTCTTACATGTTCAGCATAACTGTGCCCGCTGGTGTAAAGGCCACAATTCTTACATGTTCATCATAACTGTGCCCGCTGGTGTAGAGGCCACAATTCTTACATGTTCATCATAACTGTGCCCGCTGGTGTAAAGGCCACAATTCTTACATGTTCACCATAACTGTGCCCGCTGGTGTTAAGGCCACAATTCTTACATGTTAATCATAACTGTGCCCGCTGGTGTTAAGTCCACAATTCTTACATGTTAATCATAACTGTGGCCGCTGGTGTAAAGGCTGCAATTCTTACATGTTCATCATAACTGTGCCCGCTGGTGTTAAGGCCACAATTCTTACATGTTCACCATAACTGTGCCCGCTGGTGTTAAGGCCACAATTCTTACATGTTCACCATAACTGTGCTCGCTGGTGTAAAGGCCACAATTTTTACATGTTCACCATAACTGTGCCTGCTGATGTAAAGGCATGTTCATCATAACTGTGCCTGCTGGTGTAAAGGCCACAATTCTTACATGTTAATCATAACTGTGCCTGCTGGTGTAAAGGCCACAGTTCTTACATGTTAATCATAACTGTGCCCGCTGGTGTAAAGGCCACAATTCTTACATGTTCATCATAACTGTGCCCGCTGGTGTTAAGGCCACAATTCTTACATGTTCACCATAACTGTGCCCGCTGGTGTTAAGGCCACAATTCTTACATGTTCACCATAACTGTGCCCGCTGGTGTAAAGGCGACAATTCTTACATGTTCACGATAACTGTGCCCGCTGGTGTAAAGGCCACAATTCTTACATGTTCACGATAACTGTGCCCGCTGGTGTAAAGGCGACAATTCTTACATGTTCACCATAACTGTGCCCGCTGGTGTTAAGGCCACAATTCTTACATGTTCACAATAACTGTGCCCGATGGTGTTAAGGCCACAATTCTTACATGTTCACCATAACTGTGCCCGCTGGTGTAAAGGCCACAATTCTTACATGTTCGTCATAACTGTGCCCGCTGGTGTACAGGCCACAATTTTTACATGTTTGTCATAACTGTGCCCGCTGGTGTACAGGCCACAATTCTTACATGTTCATCATAACTGTGACCGCTGGTGTAAAGGCCACAATTCTTACATGTTAATCATAACTGTGCCCGCTGATGTATAGGCCACAATTCTTACATGTTAATCATAACTGTGCCTGCTGGTGTTAAGGCCACAATTCTTACATGTTAATCATAAATGTGCCCGCTGGTGTTAAGGCCACAATTCTTGCATGTTCACCATAACTGTGCCCGCTGGTGTTAAGGCCACAATTCTTACATGTTCATCATAAATGTGCCCGCTGGTGTTAAGGCCACAATTCTTACATGTTCACCATAACTGTGCCCGCTGGTGTACAGGCCACAATTCTTACATGTTCACCATAACTGTGCCCGCTGGTGTTAAGGCCATAATTCTTACATGTTCATCATAACTGTGCCCGCTGGTGTAAAGGCCACAATTCTTACATGTTCACCATAACTGTGCCTGCTGGTGTTAAGGCCACAATTCGTACATGTTCATCATAACTGTGCCTGCTGGTGTTAAGGGCACAATTCTTACATGTTCATCATAACTCTGCCCGCTGGTGTAGAGGCCACAATTCTTACATGTTCATCATAACTGTGCACGCTGGTGTAAAGGCCACAATTCTTACATGTTCATCATAACTGTGCCCGCTGGTGTACAGGCCACAATTCTTACATGTTCATCATAACTGTGCCCGCTGGTTTAAAGGCCACAATTCTTACATGTTCACCATAACTGTGCCCGCTGGTGTAAAGGCCACAATTCTTACATGTTCACCATAACTGAACCCGCTGGTGTAAAGGCAACAATTCTTACATGTTAATCATTAAATGTGTCCGCTGGTGTTAAGGCCACAATTGTTACATGTTAATCATAACTGTGCCCGCTGGTGTAAAGGCCACAATTCTTACATGTTCATCATAAATGTGCCCGCTGGTGTTAAGGCCACAATTCTTACATGTTCACCATAACTGTGCCCGCTGGTGTTAAGGCCACAATTCTTACATGTTCACCATAACAATGCCCGCTGGTGTTAAGGCCACAATTCTTACATGTTCATCATAACTGTGCCTGCTGGTGTAAAGGCCACAATTCTTACATGTTCACCATAACTGTGCCTGCTGGTGTTAAAGCATGTTCATCATAACTGTGCCTGCTGGTGTTAAGGCCACAATTCTTACATGTTCATCATAACTGTGCCCGCTGGTGTAAAGGCCACAATTCTTACATGTTGATCATAACTGTGCCCGCTGGTGTAGAGGCCACAATTCTTACATGTTTACCATAACAGAACCCGCTGGTGTAAAGGCCATAATTCTTACATGTTAATCATAAATGTGCCCGCTGGTGTTAAGGCCACAATTGTTACATGTTAATCATAACTGTGCCCGCTGATGTATAGGCCACAATTCTTACATGTTAATCATAACTGTGCCTGCTGGTGTTAAGGCCACAATTCTTACATGTTAATCATAAATGTGCCCGCTGGTGTTAAGGCCACAATTCTTGCATGTTCACCATAACTGTGCCCGCTGGTGTTAAGGCCACAATTCTTACATGTTCATCATAAATGTGCCCGCTGGTGTTAAGGCCACAATTCTTACATGTTCACCATAACTGTGCCCGCTGGTGTACAGGCCACAATTCTTACATGTTCACCATAACTGTGCCCGCTGGTGTTAAGGCCATAATTCTTACATGTTCATCATAACTGTGCCCGCTGGTGTAAAGGCCACAATTCTTACATGTTCACCATAACTGTGCCTGCTGGTGTAAAAGCATGTTCATCATAACTGTGCCTGCTGGTGTTAAGGCCACAATTCGTACATGTTCATCATAACTGTGCCTGCTGGTGTTAAGGGCACAATTCTTACATGTTCATCATAACTCTGCCCGCTGGTGTAGAGGCCACAATTCTTACATGTTCATCATAACTGTGCACGCTGGTGTAAAGGCCACAATTCTTACATGTTCATCATAACTGTGCCCGCTGGTGTACAGGCCACAATTCTTACATGTTCATCATAACTGTGCCCGCTGGTTTAAAGGCCACAATTCTTACATGTTCACCATAACTGTGCCCGCTGGTGTAAAGGCCACAATTCTTACATGTTCACCATAACTGAACCCGCTGGTGTAAAGGCAACAATTCTTACATGTTAATCATTAAATGTGTCCGCTGGTGTTAAGGCCACAATTGTTACATGTTAATCATAACTGTGCCCGCTGGTGTAAAGGCCACAATTCTTACATGTTCATCATAAATGTGCCCGCTGGTGTTAAGGCCACAATTCTTACATGTTCACCATAACTGTGCCCGCTGGTGTTAAGGCCACAATTCTTACATGTTCACCATAACAATGCCCGCTGGTGTTAAGGCCACAATTCTTACATGTTCATCATAACTGTGCCTGCTGGTGTAAAGGCCACAATTCTTACATGTTCACCATAACTGTGCCTGCTGGTGTAAAAGCATGTTCATCATAACTGTGCCTGCTGGTGTTAAGGCCACAATTCTTACATGTTCATCATAACTGTGCCCGCTGGTGTAAAGGCCACAATTCTTACATGTTGATCATAACTGTGCCCGCTGGTGTAGAGGCCACAATTCTTACATGTTCACCATAACTGAACCCGCTGGTGTAAAGGCCATAATTCTTACATGTTAATCATAAATGTGCCCGCTGGTGTTAAGGCCACAATTCTTACATGATCATCATAACTGTGCCCGCTGGTGTAAAGGTCACAATTCTTACATGTTCACCATAACTGTGCCCGCTGGTGTTAAGGCCACATTTTTTTACATGTTCACCATAACTGTGCCTGCTGGTGTAAAGGCCACAATTCTTTCATGATGTGCCTGCTGGTGTAAAGGCCACAATTCTTACATGTTCATCATAACTTTGCCTGCTGGTGTAAAGGCCACAATTCTTACTTGTTCATCATAAATGCACTTGCTGGTGTCAAGGCCACAATCCGATGATTTAAAGGCCACAATTCTTACATGTTCATCATAACTGTGCCCGCTGGTTTACAGGCCACAATTCTTACATATTCACCATAACTGTGCCCGCTGGTGTAAAGGCCACAATTCTTACATGTTCATTATAACTGTGCCCGCTGGTGTTAAGGCCACAATTCTTACATGTTCATCATAACTGTGCCCGCTGGTGTAAAGGCAACAATTCTTACATGTTCATCATAACTGTGCCTGCTGGTGTAAAGGCCAAAATTCTTACATGTTCACCATAACTGTGCCTGCTGGTGTAAAGGCATGTTCATCATAACTGTGCCTGCTAGTGTAAAGGCCACAATTCTTACATGTTCATCATAAATGTGCCCGCTGGTGTAAAGGCCACAATTCTTACATGTTCATCATAACTGTGCCCGCTGGTGTAAAGGCCACAATTCTTACATGTTCACCATAGCTGTGCCCGCAGGTGTAAAGGTCACAATTCTTACATGTTCATCATAGCTGTGCCCGCTGGTGTAAAGGCCACAATTCTTACATGTTCATCATAGCTGTGCCCGCTGGTGTAAAGGCCACAATTCTTACATGTTCACCATAACTGTGGTCGCTTGTTTAAAGGCCACAATTCTTACATGTTCACCATAACTGTGCCTGCTGGTGTAAAGGCCACAATTCTTACATGTTCATCATAACTGTGCCCGCTGGTGTAAAGGCAACAATTCTTACATGTTCATCATAACTGTGCCTGCTGGTGTAAAGGCCAAAATTCTTACATGTTCACCATAACTGTGCCTGTTGGTGTAAAGGCCATAATTCTTACATGTTCACCATAACTGTGCCCGATGGTGTAAAGGCCACAATTCTTACATGATGTGCCTGCTGGTGTAAAGGCCACAATTCTTACATGTTCATCATAAATGTGCCCGCTGGTGTTAAGGCCACAATTCTTACATGTTCACCATAACTGTGCCCGCTGGTGTAAAGGCCACAATTCTTACATGTTCACCATAACTGTGCCCGCTGGTGTTAAGGCCACAATTCTTACATGTTCACCATAACTGTGCCCGCTGGTGTTAAGGCCACAATTCTTACATGTTCATCATAACTGTGCCCGCTGGTGTTAAGGCCACAATTCTTACATGTTAATCATAACTGTGCCTGCTGGTGTAAAGGCCACAGTGTAAGGTGAACAGTTTAACTAGAAAAAAATTGCAGTATTTGATTATGAATCACAAACACTGTAAACATCTCTTATTTGTGGTGAATACGAGTCCAACCTAAAACAAATCACCTGTTAACGTTTCTATTTTAGAAGGTACACAGACTCCAACGCTCATTATTCAATGAATTTAAATTAGACACCTTTATAATGAATTCCATATTATCAAAAGATACGGGATGTAAATGTAATGTTATAAAATGGAATACAAACCAGTCAAAATGTTTAAATGGTCTGCTATTTTTAAGACTAAACAAATTATACTGTTTATTGTGGTTCTGACTGTTAAGGAAACGTTACATGTCCAAGAGCATGTCTATAAGCAAAATGACATGCTAGGGTTTAATATATAGAATTTATGTATTATCTGTTAAATCGATATACTGCTAATGTTACCACCCTGCCACGCGTCCCTATAACAGTGGGTAGCGTAGGATAAATCCATATTAGTTCGACTTGAACTGATAGTAAGGATGTTGCATTGCTATGTGTTAATATACGACCGGATTAGTGCACAAACGTGCAGTATTAAGGTTGTTTTAAAAACAACAGTATATCTATGGGTTGCGTATTTTTATTCAAAAGTTTTACACCAAACATATCTTCTTTTTCTTCTTTTACAATAAATGCAATCATGTTAAGTCCATCAGCCAACCCAAACTGCCGAGTGTTGTGATGCCGCCTGCAGTTCTAAAATAAAACGAAACAAGTCCCTGTATGTAGCAATTGACAAGTCATAGAACTCTTAGTCAAAGTCTCATTGGTGTCCCTATACGGGCAAAAATCATACTTTCCTGTATGACCTACCTACTGTGGTCCCCTTTATCACACTTTAAAGTTTAAACACACTCCTAGATATAGTTAAATCATCATTTAACATCAGGCAATTGTCAACATTTTCACTAGCACTGTAAATAAACAACACACTACCTTCTGGTAAGAAAGAACACTTTTTATCACATACAGTTTTCGAGATTACTTACTAAATTTACAGAGCCCGAAGTAATGGTCTTCTCCTTCACCAAATATGAACAATCCGGGAGTACAATCACCGTCGTCCCAGACACCCCCTCTCGCCGGGTCCAAGATCACACAGTCTTTAGAGGCATGGTCAACATGGCCACTTACCCAGTTGGTATAGGCCACCTTTTCACCTGAAAAAAGTACAGACATTTTTACTACATATAGTGAAGATACAGTATACTATAGTACAATAATACAGATATACAATATAATATATAATACAGATAGACAATCTTACAATGATGCATATATACGATACTAGATATAGTGAATATACAATATACGATAATATAATGATACAGATATACGATGTAATATATGATGCAGATATACGATCGTACAATGATGCAGGTTTACGACAAAAGATATGATACAGATATACGATGAAGATATGATACATATATACGATAGAAGATATGATACAGATATACGACAGAAGATTTTATACAGATATACGATAAAAATAAGACACTGATATACGACAGAAGATATGATACAGATTTACGATAGAAAATAAGATACAGATATACGACAGAAGATCTGATACAGATATACGAAAGAAATTAAGATACATATATACGATAAAAGATATGATACAGGTATACGACAGAAGATATGATACAGTTATACGATAGAAGATATGATACGATAGGAGATATGATACAGATATACGATAGAAGATGTGATACAGATATACGATGTACAATGATGCAAGTAAACGCTAGAAGATATGATACAGCTATACGATGTACAATAATGTAAGTGTACGATAGAAGATATGATATAGATATACGATGTACAATGATACAAGTATACGATAAAAGATATGATACAGCTATACAATGTACAATAATGAAAGTAAACGATAGAAGATATGATACAGCTATACGATGTACAATAATGCAAGTGTACGATAGAAGATATGATACAGATATACGATGTACAATGACGCAAGTATACGATAGAAGATATGATACAGCTATACGATGTACAATGACGCAAGTATAAGATAGAAGATATGATACAGATATACGATGTACTATAATGTAAGTGTACGATAGAAGATATGATACAGCTATACGATGTACAATGACGCAAGTATACGATAGAAGATATGATACAGATATACGATGTACAATGACGCAAGTATACGATAGAAGATATGATACAGATATACGATGTACAATGATGCAAGTATA
Source organism: Mya arenaria (assembly GCF_026914265.1). Lineage (NCBI taxonomy): Eukaryota > Metazoa > Mollusca > Bivalvia > Myida > Myidae > Mya > Mya arenaria. The sequence continues at coordinate 32,354,360 of NC_069130.1, read as the reverse complement.
CGATAGAAGATATGATACAGATATACGATGTACAATAATGTAAGTGTACGATAGAAGATATGATACAGATATACGATGTACAATGATACAAGTATACGATAGAAGATATGATACAGATATACGACAGAAGATTTTATACAGATATACGATAAAAATAAGACACTGATATACGACAGAAGATATGATACAGATTTACGATAGAAAATAAGATACAGATATACGACAGAAGATCTGATACAGATATACGAAAGAAATTAAGATACATATATACGATAAAAGATATGATACAGGTATACGACAGAAGATATGATACAGTTATACGATAGAAGATATGATACGATAGAAGATATGATACAGATATACGATAGAAGATGTGATACAGATATACGATGTACAATGATGCAAGTAAACGCTAGAAGATCTGATACAGCTATACGATGTACAATAATGTAAGTGTACGATAGAAGATATGATATAGATATACGATGTACAATGATACAAGTATACGATAAAAGATATGATACAGCTATACAATGTACAATAATGAAAGTAAACGATAGAAGATATGATACAGCTATACGATGTACAATAATGCAAGTGTACGATAGAAGATATGATACAGATATACGATGTACAATGACGCAAGTATACGATAGAAGATATGATACAGCTATACGATGTACAATGACGCAAGTATAAGATAGAAGATATGATACAGATATACGATGTACTATAATGTAAGTGTACGATAGAAGATATGATACAGATATACGATGTACAATGACGCAAGTATACGATAGAAGATATGATACAGATATACGATGTACAATGACGCAAGTATACGATAGAAAATATGATACAGATATACGATGTACAATGATGCAAGTATACGATAGAAGATATGATACAGATATACGATGTACAATAATGTAAGTGTACGATAGAAGATATGATACAGATATACGATGTACAATGATACAAGTATACGATAGAAGATATGATACAGATATACGACAGAAGATTTTATACAGATATACGATAAAAATAAGACACTGATATACGACAGAAGATATGATACAGATTTACGATAGAAAATAAGATACAGATATACGACAGAAGATCTGATACAGATATACGAAAGAAATTAAGATACATATATACGATAAAAGATATGATACAGGTATACGACAGAAGATATGATACAGTTATACGATAGAAGATATGATACGATAGAAGATATGATACAGATATACGATAGAAGATGTGATACAGATATACGATGTACAATGATGCAAGTAAACGCTAGAAGATCTGATACAGCTATACGATGTACAATAATGTAAGTGTACGATAGAAGATATGATATAGATATACGATGTACAATGATACAAGTATACGATAAAAGATATGATACAGCTATACAATGTACAATAATGAAAGTAAACGATAGAAGATATGATACAGCTATACGATGTACAATAATGCAAGTGTACGATAGAAGATATGATACAGATATACGATGTACAATGACGCAAGTATACGATAGAAGATATGATACAGCTATACGATGTACAATGACGCAAGTATAAGATAGAAGATATGATACAGATATACGATGTACTATAATGTAAGTGTACGATAGAAGATATGATACAGCTATACGATGTACAATGACGCAAGTATACGATAGAAGATATGATACAGATATACGATGTACAATGACGCAAGTATACGATAGAAAATATGATACAGATATACGATGTACAATGATGCAAGTATACGATAGAAGATATGATACAGATATACGATGTACAATAATGTAAGTGTACGATAGAAGATATGATACAGATATACGATGTACAATGATACAAGTATACGATAGAAGATATGATACAGATATACGATGTACAATGATGCAAGTATACGATAGAAGATATGATACAGCTATACGATGTACAATAATGTAAGTATACGATAGAAGATATGATACAGATATACGATGTACAATAATGCAAGTATACGATAAAAGATATGATACAGCTATACGATGTACAATAATGCAAGTATACGATAGAAGATGTGATACAGATATACGATGTACAATGACGCAAGTATACGATAGAAGATATGATACAGCTATACGATGTACAATAATGTAAGTGTACGATTGAATATATGATACAGATATACGATGTACAATGACACAAGTATACGCTAGAAGATATGATACAGCTATACGATGTACAATAATGTAAGTGTACGATAGAAGATATGATACAGATATACGATGTACAATGATACAAGTATACGATAAAAGATATGATACAGTTATATGATGTACAATAATGCAAGTATACGATAGAAGATATGATACAGATATACGATGTACAATGACGCAAGTATACGATAGAAGATATGATACAGCTATACGATGTACAATAATGTAAGTATACGCTAGAAGATATGATACAGATATACGATGTACAATGATACAAGTATACGCTAGAAGATATGATACAGATATACGATGTACAATGATACAAGTATACGATAGAATATATGATACAGCTATACGATGTACAATAATGTAAGTATACGATAGAAGGTATGATACAGATATACGATGTACAATAATGTAAGTGTACGATTGAAGATATGATACAGCTATACGATGTACAATGACACAAGTTTACGATAGAAGATATGATACAGATATACGATGTACAATGACGCAAGTATACGATAGAAGATATGATACAGCTATACGATGTACAATAATGTAAGTGTACGATTGAAGATATGATACAGCTATACGATGTACAATAATGCAAGTGTACGATAGAAGATATGATACAGATATACGATGTACAATGACGCAAGTATACGATAGAAGATATGATACAGTTATACGATGTACAATGACGCAAGTATAAGATAGAAGATATGATACAGATATACGATGTACAATGACGCAAGTATACGATAGAAGATATGATACAGTTATACGATGTACAATGACGCAAGTATAAGATAGAAGATATGATACAGATATACGATGTACAATGACGCAAGTATACGATAGAAGATATGATACAGCTATACGATGTACAATAATGTAAGTGTACGATAGAAGATATGATACAGCTATACGATGTAAAATGACGCAAGTATACGATAGAAGATATGATACAGCTATACGATGTACAATAATGTAAGTGTACGATCGAAGATATGATACAGATATACGACGTACAATGACACAAGTATACGATAGAAGATATGATACAGCTATACGATGTACAATAATGTAAGTGTACGATTGAAGATATGATACAGCTATACGATGTACAATAATGCAAGTATACGATAGAAGATATGATACAGCTATACGATGTACAATAATGTAAGTGTACGATTGAAGATATAATACAGCTATTCGATGTACAATAATGCAAGTATACGATAGAAGATATGATACAGCTATACGATGTACTATAATGTAAGTATACGATAGAAGATATGATACAGCTATATGATGTACAATAATGCAAGTATACGATAAAAGATATGATACAGCTATACGATGTACAATAATGTAAGTGTACGATAGAAGATATGATACAGCTATACGATGTACAATAATGTAAGTATACGATAGAAGATATGATACAGATATACGATGTACAATAATGTAAGTGTACGATAGAAGATATAACAGCTATACAATAGAAGATATGATACAGATATACGATGTACAATAATACAAGTATACGATAGAAGATATGATACAGATATACGATGTACAATAATGTAAGTGTACGATCGAAGATATGATACAGATATACGATGTACAATAATGTAAGTATACGATAGAAGATATGATACAGATATACGATGTACAATAATGTAAGTATACGATAGAAGATATGATACAGATATACGATGTACAATAATGTAAGTGTACGATCGAAGATATGATACAGCTATACGATGTACAATAATGTAAGTATACGATAGAAGATATGATACAGATATACGATGTACAATAATGCAAGTATACGATAGAAGATACGATACAGATATACGATGTACAATAATGCAAGTATACGATAGAAGATATGATACAGATATACGATGTACAATAATGTAAGTGTACGATCGAAGATATGATACAGCTATACGATGTACAATAATGTAAGTATACGATAGAAGATATGATACAGATATACGATGTACAATAATGCAAGTATACGATAGAAGATACGATACAGATATACGATGTACAATAATGTAAGTATACGATATAAGATACGATACAGATATACGATGTACAATAATGCAAGTATACAATAGAAGATATGATACAGATATACGATGTACAATAATGTAAGTGTACGATCGAAGATATGATACAGCTATACGATGTACAATAATGTAAGTATACGATAGAAGATTTGATACAGATATACGATGTACAATAATGTAAGTGTACGATTGAAGATATGACACAGATATACGATGTACAATGACGCAAGTATACGATAGAAGATATGATACGGCCATACGATGTACAATGACGCAAGTATACGATAGAAGATATGATACAGATATACGATGTACAATAATGTAAGTGTACGATTGAATATACGATACAGATATACGATGTACAATGACACAACTTTACGATAAAAGATATGATACAGATATACGATGTACAATAATGTAAGTGTACGATTGAAGATATGACACAGATATACGATGTACAATGACGCAAGTATACGATAGAAGATATGATACAGCTATACGATGTACAATAATGCAAGTATCCGATAGAAGATATGATACAGATATACGATGTACAATAATGCAAGTATACGATAGAAGATATGATACAGCTATACGATGTACAATAATGCAAGTATACGATAGAAGATATGATACAGATATACGATGTACAATGACGCAAGTATACGATAGAAGATATGATACAGCTATACGATGAACAATAATGCAAGTATCCGATAGAAGATATGATACAGATATACGATGTACAATAATGCAAGTATACGATAGAAGATATGATACAGCTATACGATGTACAATAATGCAAGTATCCGATAGAAGATATGATACAGCTATACGATGTACAATAATGCAAGTATACGATAGAAGATATGATACAGATATACGATGTACACTAATGTAAGTATACGATATAAGATACGATACAGATATACGATGTACAATAATGCAAGTATCCGATAGAAGATATGATACAGATATACGATGTACAATAATGCAAGTATCCGATAGAAGATATGATACAGATATACGATGTACAATAATGCAAGTATACGATAGAAGATATGATACAGCTATACGATGTACAATAATGCAAGTATACGATAGAAGATATGATACAGATATACGATGTACAATGACGCAAGTAAACGCTAGAAGATATGATACAGATATACGATGTACAATAATGTAAGTAAACGATAGAAGATATGATACAGATATACGATGTACAATAATGCAAGTATACGATAGAAGATATGATACAGCTATACGATATACAATAATGCAAGTATACGATAGAAGATATGATACAGATATACGATGTACAATAATGCAAGTATACGATAGAAGATATGATACAGATATACGATGTACAATAATGCAAGTATACGATCGAAGATATGATACAGATATACGATGTACAATAATGTAAGTAAACGATAGAAGATATGATACAGATATACGATGTACAATAATGCAAGTATACGATCGAAGATATGATACAGATATACGATGTACAATAATGCAAGTATACGATCGAAGATATGATACAGATATACGATGTACAATAATGCAAGTATACGATTGAAGATATGATACAGATATACGATAGAAGATATGATACAGATATACGATGTACAATGATACAAGTATACGATAGAGATTTGATACAGCTATACAATGTACAATAATGTAAGTATTCGATTGAAGATATGATACAGATATACGATGTACAATAATACAGATATACGATAGAAGATATGACACAGATAAACGAAGTACAGTGATACAAGTATGCGATTGAAGATATGATACAGATATACGATGTACAATGATACAAGTATACGATTGAAGATATGATACAGATATACGATGAACAATAATACAAGTATACGATAGAAGATATGATACAGATATACGATGTACAATAATACAAGTATACGATTGAAGATATGATACAGACATACGATGTACAATGATACAAGTATACGATAGAAGATATGATACAGCTATACAATGTACTATAATGTAAGTGTACGATAGAAGATATGATACAGCTATACGATGTACAATGATGCAAGTATACGATTAAAGATATGATACAGCTATACGATGTGCAATGATGCAAGTATACGATATAATCTGAGCAATCGTGATCGTCCGAGACTCTCCTCTCAGGTTTCAATATCAAACATTCTTAAGAGCTGTGGTCAACATGACCGCTCGCCAGTTAGTATGGACCACCTTTTCAATTAACAATAGAACAGATATACGATGTTACGACATCTTGTGGATATATATTTGTGGATATTTGCATCGTCCCGGAAGACGGAAGGTGTCCAACTGGTCCTAGATCATACTGTCGTAAAAGCAATGATCAACAATATGGCAACACTAATACATGTATAAAACCATACAAGACTTATGTGTTATATTCTGGTGATTCGAATTATATTATAGTATTATTGCGCCAGACGATGACTAGTTCATGCATGACTGAAGTGAGATACGTATCCGTTATTTGACAGAGGCATATGAGTACACTTACAATGACGACTATCTCAAAGAACATTACAATCTTTCAAATATAAGATAGTCAATTGTCAATAATCAAGAGTATTTGATTGAGGTCTGGGATGAATAAGTGAACTATTGTCCTCGGTCGATAGGTAATTGTTGACAGAGGGCCATGTCACGGCTGAAAGTGTACGGGGTACCAGCAATAAGTTGCCATGCACAAAACGCGTAACAGTTCGATTTGAAAATTAAAAAAAAGAATTAATACTTGTTAGAAATGTTTTCATTTCAAATCATACTTTTTAATAATGGAAGTCAGTATTTCACATATTTTTTGTTAATTTTTCTTCGATTTTTTAAAGTAAATATAGCAAAATTAAAGAGTTTGCAGTTAATAAAAGAAATTAGTTTACCCCGAATAGAACTGACAGCAGCTGACCGGCTACTTAACTATTGACCGGTAATATATATAAAACACCATTGACCGATGGAACAATTCATGTAATAACAGATAACAGCAGTCAGCTCGGTGCACATCACGATGTATTTATTAAACCTAATGACTCGCATACCCGAGAGCCAGTGGTAGACGCCTTCCGATCCTTTGTCAAACAATCCGATCCACACCTTGGCTCGTGGGGCATGTCGTATCGTGAAGTTCTGAATGTATTGTTGCTCAGTGGCGTCGTTGATGGACACAAGATGGCCGCCTGACCTTCGGCAGATATCATCAGCGTTACACCAGGTCATCGTGGTTTTAAGCATTTCGTAGCAGCTTTGGTTGAATTGTCCAACGGTTAAATGGTTTGTCTGGGCGTAATACTGAACACGGCTAGGACAAACGTGAAAATCACCTAAGATTGTACATTTCATTTTATCTTTGATACGAGCATTTCCATATTGCTTATACATGTATTAATTTTACCAATAGTCATCGTATCGACTTTCACATATTAACGACGAATGTGCGATTATCTAATTGTTTTATTTTTATTTTTGCATGTCAAAACGAAACACACAAAACTATGATAAAAGCTTTACGTATTCTATAATTTTGACATATTGGCAAACACTAGTATAAGATGACACCCTGTTACCGTCAGTGTCAACTTGGGTATTTGGTACAGCAATGGTGGTGGCTGCTAACAAACTTGTTGCTGAAAAATATCAATGTATAGTTTCTTTATTTTCAGTCAGCAACCACTATAGTTATTACTCTTATATTGCTTTTAATGACAAAATAATAATCGTGTTTCTGCATCCAGAAACATGCCAATAGTCAATTTATTAAAACGCTTAGAAAGAAACAAATCAACTTGAATCCACTCCATTATTACTCTAACCAAATTCGCATATGTAGCCTAGTCATCTCCACACGGCATATCCTCCCATTGCCCACTATACGCCATATCCATCCGGACACAGTCTTCGTGGAGGAGAATCTCGGGTAGTGGAGACTCTCTACCTGGATGCCAATGTGTGTAGTTCACAGGAGAGCCTACATTGAAACAATGGGCTGGATTCGGGTTCGTTTAAAGCCTCGTCTGATTTATTTTTAATTTTTCATATTTGCAATTATATGATAGAAAACGATTGGGCTTCCTCGATTACAGCAAAGGGTTAACAATAAGGTTCTCTATGCAAAATATGTTGATACAATATAAGTTAGTGTTAGTGTTATTTACTCAAGGGCAGTAATGTCAGGTGCGTCCAGGTTTCCTGGTTCATTGTTTGGGGTGAAAAACTTCCTCGATTAGGTGAGTATAAACACTGTTTTCGATATGTCTCAACGATATTTTTAGAAACGACCTTGTGCACCGAATGAAGAGCAATTTCTTGTTTACGTTGACGCTTGTTTTAGATGAAAATTATGTCTGTATTAAAATATCTCATGAAAACAATGCTCGTTCTTACTAGGCTTACCGACTCACTCAATGCACTATATGCTTCAAAAGTATGATTTAATACCGTTCTCATTCATGCAAATATTATCCGATGCCTTGTTTTGGTCAATGACAGGTATGGATATTGTTTTCCGACTGCAGATCGCCAGTTTTGGTGATAAATCGGGACATTTAAGAAGATGCTTACTGGTTCATTCTGTACATTTTTAGAACCCAGGTACATCCAAAATCTGGTACATATATGGCACACTAGAATAACGATTTAAAGGCGTCGATTGTTTTCCCTAATCCATGCATGTGTACTCTAACACGTATAAGAAGGTTCTTATTGACAAGAACCGCAAAATTCTCGGCAAAAGTAGAACTGTTATTTATTGTGGCGGCTATACAGTAAGTCGAGACACGGTTGTGTCTTTAATTGTAATAGTGTTTACTTAAGTTGTGACGAACTACATTTAAGATGTTAAATTGTTGACTGTTTCCTGAAGGGTGTCTCCCTTTTTATTTTTTATTGCCAAATTTAAACATATTGCTTAAAGACTTCTAAATCGAGTATGATAAATAAGCATCAGTTTGGTATTTAAGAAGGGCATTGTCAAAATAAGGTGTATTTATTAAAGATATTACATAACTATTATTTTAAACTTTAAACAGGGAATGTAGCTTGTGAACAATTTAACGTTGATTTTTAATTAGTGTTCGTCATGATTGACGTCAGTTCGCAACTACCCACGCGCTATTCAGTGAAATATCATAGGGTAATTACTACTGCGGTTTGATCCGCGAGGTTGTCAGATTCGGATTTCACGAGGCGATAGCCGCGAGAAATCAAATCTACAGAAATTCACGAGCCTCGTGACAGTGACTTGTTTGACCGGATGTGTAAGCTTGTATGACTCACCTGAGCTCCAAACAAAACGCTCCTCTGTATCGCGGTCGTTGAGACAAATCCAGACATGGTTATGATGGTACTGCTTCACAACGTCGTAAAGGCGATTCTGTTGATTATCGTTATTGATATGTACAAAATGCCCCCCTCTTCTCTTACAATCGCCTTCAGCAGACGTCCATGATGTTGGTGTATGGAGCAATTTATAGCATGTGTTGTCCATAGTAAACAGTTGGCAGTGAAAGGTTATAGCAAGTTGAAAATACATTCAGCACAACCGTACTGAACTGAAAAGTAAGATTATGAAATAACTGACTTATTGAGTATATCACGTATGTAAGACAACTTCAAATTCACACATGTAAGGCTTCAAATTTAAGTGTAACCAATTTAACTGCCTAGTCCATTACATAAGCAAACAGGTAATGTTATGTTTGGACTTTTAGAATAATCCTACTCTACTCTTAGAGGTTCACTGACATGTGCACAAAAGTGTTCGTGTTCTTGCAATTTTATCTTGACTTTAATTGTTCCGTACCTCCTGGTATGGCAGAAGTAGAAACGGTGGAATCCGTTGTGTTAATGTTGTTAAGGTAAAGGATGTAGTGGCTATTCGTGATGACGGAGTCGTCATTTCTGTTGAGGTGGTGACTGTAGTCGTTGCTGTGGTTGGTGACGGCGTGGTCTCTGTTGTTATTGGTACTGTTTTTGAGGTAGTAGAAGGTGGAGTCGATGTTGTCATCATCCCCGTTGTTGTGATAGTGTGTGCCACAACGCTTACACTGTTGCTGGGTGAAGGGGTCGATGTTGTGGTCACTAGATGAACGAAAGCAATGACACATGAATTAAATGGAAAACATAACATCACAACTCAACACATTTTGTCAAATCGAGTTTCTGAATTATTGTTAGTTCCAATACACTACGTTAATGTTTAGCCATTTCCATTTGTCAATTAGCATCTTTAGAAGATAATAGTAAAGTCAAAAGGACAAGAACAGACCACTCTAACAATAAAAATACACAGTTTAAACTGGGCCACTCAAGTTAAAATATAAATATTTTAGTAAGCATGTTTTTCCGACATTTTGACCAATATTAGAGTATTCCATGTTACCGTCAGAGTCAACTAGTTTATTTGGTACAGCAATGGTGGTTGCAGTTAACAAACTTATATAATTGTTGCTGAAAAATATCAATATATAACTTTATAGATAAGTTATTACTATCTGCGTACATGACACTATTATTTTGAATTACCTCAATGCTTTCATTCTATGTATTAGTCCCTGATCTTAAATGCAGAACTTGGTCAGAAGAAAATGGCCAACAATTAAAGAGCCGTCGTTCCACCGGCATTCGCACCGGAGATACAGTAACCCGTGTCATTATTTTTTAATTTGTCAATTAGACTTTGTTGTTACAGATGTTCGTTCTGCGCCTCTAACATACACACAACATAACCGTATATTCTATTCCTATATTAGGTAGGCTTTTTACCGAAGGGGAACCAGGGGAGGTCTGAATTCTTACCCCCTCTGTGTTCTCGACGTATCCAATATACAATCATTCCAGTATGACAATATTTAAAAATACATCGTCCTATTGCAAGGTTCTGTATAAGACAATAATCGTCATGAATGTATCAAATAATTAAAACATTATATTGTCGTAAATCAGGTCTCAGATACTTAGGAATACCACATTGGTTACACGTAACATCGGTCTGCATAGTTTAGTTTAAACATATGTATTCATTTCACCGAAATACATAAGCACAAAACACACATATAGAATGTGTCTGAATACAATGGTAGACATGCATAGTAATGCTAACATGAGTTCCTTTCCATGTTGGAGTAAATATCACTCGGCTTTACGATATCGAATATCAGTACAATAAGGTTAGAAGCTATGCATATAGATTCCATTTAGTTAGACTTAAAAGGGTGAGGTTTTGTCTGTGCCTTTTACTAAAGATGGCAGACTAAATGATCAAAATGCCGTGTTTTGTTTGGTATTTAACTACGTAAAAGGTATATTATGAATATTTCCACTGAGTAATAGTACCATTTTGTTTCTACAATGTTTAAATTACACTTGAATGAAAAAAATACTTCAAAACAGCATTTCATTTTGGAGAAAGCGGCACGTAAGCCATACACTTTAGTAAACATCGGAATCGTCCGTTTTCCTACACTATCTGTTTGTTACGTGATTTTTAAGTTGAAATCAAGAAAGGTGTTTTTCGTTAATGAAAAAAGTAGCCAAAATCTCACTTAATCCAGCACAGACTCACTGAAGTGTGGGCCTGTTAAAGGATGCATTTATAGTTTGGCAAGCGAAAGGAGCGGTCATTTAATTGAGTCGCTGTCTATTGATTTGTTTTATTATGTTTAAAAAATGCAAACCAATCGCAATAGCATAATGTTTAATTTTGATAGTGGTGGTAATAAAGATTGACTTCTATTTCTCTTATTGAGAAGAACAGATATACTATGTTTTATTGATTATTCTCGAATCGTTTACGTTTCCTGATTGGTCCCCAGTAAACATGTGACTGAAATGTAAAACGTGTTGACCGTAATAAGTTTATGGAATGTTTACATGCTATTGTAAACCATTAGCGAAGTAAAATAAGCAATTTTATCAATATCGGTAATAAAAGTTCAATTTACTTCTTTTTTAATCGTTAAGAGTATGACATTGGTATTATTTTATAACGAATGCTCCTATAGTTGTTTAATTTTGGAACACTGCATTGTATGCGCATAAAATGATTTGTTTTCGAGGCGAACTTGATAAATGTTACACGTGTATTGGTTCACGTGATGTGAATTGGGACGCTGATTTGAATTATCATGACGACATATTTAAGCATAGCAGACAACTTTTTTGGGTGTCTGGTGTTACATTTTAACGTAAAGATGGATGTGGTAGACGGCATCTACTCCCCTTTGAAAACTTGAACATTTGTTTTAAAGCTATTATCTTTGCCTAACTTTATGATTGTGCCAACGATAGGCGATGACAGACACAGTGCAAATTGAACCTAAAATAGTTAAAGCCAAAGCTTGATTCGATCATAAACAGAGTAGTGTATTAATTCATTCCGATCGAAGTACGTAAGTCGTTCCTATTTGTAGTGTGGGTATATGTAGCATGTTATATTGAGTAACGCAGGTATTGTTTCGTCGTTTACAACAGATGAATAACACTTCTGTTTAATATTGTTAAACAAGAAAGACCATTGATGCAAAGCAATGTCAAGGAATGTCAAGGCCAACAAGCATATTACAATCCATCGAACCGCATCCATGAAATTCTCAAAATGTTTGTAGTATTCTGCTTAACAACATAGGCTAAAGCATTGACATTGAAGAGTTTCAAGTTGAACATTTCATTAGGGGTGTGGTACATTAATGAACACGACAGAATTAGGGTGCTTGTGCACTGTACTTTTTGTCATTGCCACCTATCCATATACCAAGTTTTATTTCAATACCATGAGTATTTTGAAAGTAATGCTCTGGTCAAGAAAAAGAGGCGAAGGGCAATAATTATGTAATTAGCTGAAATACAGCTATAGTCATTGTGCACTGCACTTCCTCTTGTTGTGCTTTACCATTGAAAGATGTTTAATGAAATTCCAAAAAGTAGTTTTCTTGTTATGCCAAGGACAGGAAAAGGAACAAAAGGAATAACTCTTGCAATTCGCTGAAATAGAGTTATTGTTCTTGTACACTGCAGTTCTAATCATTTAGGAGGGGGCAACGTCACCATGCTGGAATGAAAACTTGAAGGGAAGAATAAGTTTCCTGATTATATGGGGAATTCATCATGAAGAAGTGACATGAAATAACAATTTTTGTAGTACATGTACTTTAATAAACATTATCATTTCGTCTGAAAGTTACAAACATAAATATAACATAATTATTGAACAGTTATATAAAAAGAGAACATTGTTTACTAGATGAAATGCATTTATAACATAACATGCCTTGTTTTTAGCTGTTCAATAATACTAAAATGTATGAAATTGGACAAATTGCATAAAAAAACTGGTCAATGGAGTTATAATGTTAACTTCTCCATTTATATGGTAAAGAAGAGTTGAAAATCGATGTTTTTAGTTGATAGTGATATTAACACAAAAATAGCATGTGTCTTATAGGACAATGGCAAGTTTTTTAAATATGATAAAAATAATGCATACAAACTGAATATGTATCAGACTATGTATGAAAGAAATAATACTGTTTCTATTTTTCACAAAGGTTTTGAAATACAACAATGCACATATAAGCATAAATAGGCCAAATATGCACAAAATAATAGTAAACAATGTGTGAAAGTGATACTGAACACTTAAAATAATTTCTTTGTGCATTAAATGAATATATACCAGAAAAGCAATACGAAATCAAGTCCAAAATGTATAATAACATGAAGAACACCCCTTTATGAATATCTTCATAACAAATCAGAGTACATGTAAACAATAATCATTTATATAATTAGTATCAAATGTGTCTACTTTAAAGTGTTTTTTCATTTGCATTAAATTAATATATACCAGAAAAGCAATTATAAAAATCCTTAAATGTATAAGAAACTGAAGACAACAAAGAATAACACCCATTTATGAATATCTCCAAAACAAATCAGAGGTCACCTAAACAATAATCATTTATACAATTAGTATCAAATGTGTCTAGTTTTTGTGTGTCTGTTCATTATCTTTAAATGAGCATCTTTAAAGTGAAACTCTTATTTGAAATCAATACATATAACAGGGCTTCCATTAAGAATTTGAAACTGGAAGTATAAACTTCCTGTCCATCAATTTTGGAAGTTTTACACTGAAATGAAGAAGTTAAAATCTCCCGAATACAATACCTTAATCCACTTTTTTCAATTAGAATGTTAAAAATCAAGTAATTTGTAACTTTAACTTGCTTAATTCAAGACTTATATTATAATAAATCATTTTATCTTAAGACTGATTGAAATTGTGACCATAAAAGTAATATTGACACAAGGTTTGATTATTTTGAACTTCCAAGCTTTCTACTTTGGTGGTTTTCTTCAAAATTATGGAAGTTTTTGTACTTCCTAGAAATCAATTTTGGAAGTTTTAACCCATTTCTAAGGAGTAATATACTTCCAAACTTCCTTTAATGGAAGCCCTGCATATAATTGTATTTATAACACACATCAAATTGACTGATAAAACAATAACTACTTACTAAATAATGCATTTACTGAAATAGTGTTTACTGATTTATAACAAGCTTGTGACCCTGTTTATAATAGCAGAAAGCATGACAAATATTAAATGATTGGTGATTGCTAAAAGATTAACTGTGGTCTACTATAGTATCAAAAGGCAGAAATACCATGTTTTATGTTCATTCTTATTAGCAAATTGAACTCAAAATCCTTCATTAGAAGCATTGTTGTTGACATCTATCAACCCATTTTGAAAAATCAAAACAATAATATTAATTGTGATAAGTCTTGTTTGGGAGTAAGAGTGCATCTTTAAAAATAGTGTGTGTTTTTTCACTTTATATGAAATATGTACCAATTCAATTTGACAAATGAGACAAAAAAAAATAAGTAAGGAAATAGAAGTAGTAATTGTACATAATACAAAACAACAAAAAAAATTGTCAAAGCTCAATATAACAGGAAATCTATATGAAAACAAAAATCATTAAAGGCCATAATTATTTAAACTAAATTAAGGTATTAGTAATACACACTTAAATAAAAGCTTTCACCGACAACATAGTTATTATCATGGTACACTATGAGACTTTTATCCAAATTTTGAAGATATTTTACCGTGAATTAAAAAAGTTATTTAAGTTTCATTACACCCAACCCCAAACTCCAAGGGCTACAAAGAGCGACAAGTAAATATTTTGTCTATATTTGATTTTTTTTTCACATTATCAGAGCTTATGAAATAAACACAACAGTTTCTGGTGAAATAAACTTCAGTTAACAGAAAACATAAGTTCAACCGAACAGCATTAATGATACACATGCAAAAAAATCATTTTGATTGATCTTGTGAGTGTTCTGAACAGAGCAGTATTTCGATGTTTGAAAATATAAAGCAGTTTTATAAATTCATACAAAATAATTAATATTTAGACAACCTGCTGAAATCATTTTAAATATTTTCTATGATGTCTAATGAACAATTTAAAAGACAATTTATGATAGTTTACCGTTCAATTTTGAAGAAAATATACATAATGTCATGTAACCATACATTTTATAGCTAATAAAATGCTTAAAAAGCAACCCTTTTCTTGTAAGAATTGATAAAGCTTTATTGGACTTATTCATAAAATGTAATCATTCAAATAAATGAATTTTACGTATGATACTAACTCAGAATTCAGATTTAAAAACAATGAATGTACTTTCAAATTAAAATATGTAAAGCAACAAGAGCACTATGTACATGTAGGCGGTAATGCCCCTCCAAAAATGTCAGAGTGAAAGTTCTCAACTAATTTGTCTTTTTAATATTATAACATGTAAACGGTCTCTGTAGGTAATCGATGTCTATTTGTTTTATTTTGTCAATGGTATTCTTACATTTAGAATTTTTCTCAATAAGTCTTCACTCTTCAACATTTGAAGTTTGGTCTATTCCCATGCGTTTGTACTTGTAGTGTGTGCACAGATACTAATTACTCAATGCTGATTTGGTTTTCATGCCTCTTCAGGTTCTTTATCCATCTAGAATGTTTAGTGCTGTAAAGGAAAAAAAAGTTCTTTAAAGCCTTTCTAACTTATTAGTATAGATAATAATACTGCCATACATATACAAAATAAAATATAAACAGTTTAATATTTCTCGACATTATTTAAAAAAACAACAAGCTGATACATACATGTAGATAATATATAAAGAAAATTACTAAATTTATCAATAAAATTCATCATCATCATCATCATCATCATCACCACCACCACCACCACCACCACCACTTGATTATTGAATACAGTGAGTTTATAAAACAACAAACACCAACTCAAATATGTTTTATATGAAATACTCACATCATCTCTATCAGATGTGACTCCCTTGTGGATGACATGGATGTCAAATCTGTCTCAATGATCCAACATAGTATTTAATGCAGGCTGGAATTCTTCATAACCCCAATTTGTTGACTTAGTAATATTCAGTCATTTTCATACCTGAAAGAAATTAGACTTCTGATTATCAACCGGCAGAAACTACAACTGTGAAAGACAAATGCACATGTATCAATTATACATTCTTCACTAATAACAGTTTTAGCCAAGAGTAAGTTGGTAGGCACAAATGTGTAGTTGTTGTGCATATGGTTGATAATGATTCACAACAGTACAGGGTTTTAACAAGACCTAAACCAAGCAAATGAATGCAGCTAGTGTCAAAGCTGTTTTGGCTTCCAGCCCGAAAACATGTACGTCTTTTCTTACAGGTTAATTTTGAAAATATGCAGTTTGTAAACAAATAATGGGTATGCTCATGTATTATGGTATGTTAAAAATAGGTCACCTACCAAAACACATCATTTTTAAACAAAATTTTAAGTCTTATATTTTTCTAAGATAAAACAATCAAATACAAGATTACATACTCATATCATATACATAAATAATGTGCATAAGTACATTTAACAATATGAAACATGTACATAATGCACCAGTGAATTGTTACCATGGCCCCCCAGGTCCGGGGTTATGCCGGGGATAGCCGGGGAAACAGCCGTGTTTTTACTTTTCAGGTGGCCCTGCAGTGCCGGGTGAATGCGGTGGTTTAGTCTTCGAGCAAAATATAGCGGGAAATATGCCTTACCTAGGCTCCCTGGGGTGCGGGGGCATATGGCAGGGATTTGACCATCAGTTCGTCCTCGCAGGACGAGGATTTTACCTGGGGTTGGCTGGACCGAAAGTAAAAGTCCCGGCTATTCCCCAGACCTGGGGGGCGTGGTTACAATTGACTGGTGCATAATGCACCAGTCAATTGTAACCACGCCCCACCACCGCATTCACCCAGCACTGCAGGGACACCTCGAAGGTAAAAACACGGTCCTTTTCCCCAGCTATCCCCGGTATACCGCCGACCTGGGGGGGGGGGGGGCGTGGTTACAATTGACTGGTGCATAAGTAGATGTAGTCCAAATAATTGTACGTTGACGGATTGTTTTTTTAGATTTTTGATATGGCAAATCCTTCACGTAGTTAGGGATTGGAAGAATCCCGTACAACACGTCTATTATTTTAGGGATTGGAAGAATCCCATATAACACGTCTATTATTTTAGACTAAAGTAGATGTAACATGTATATTTATAATAATATATAATTATAGTACATGTATGTAAAAATATTTACATGCTGTGTTAACATTTAGCAAATAAAAATGATTTAAGAATTCCAAAAAATAAATTAAAAAACGAACATTTTTGAACACATCAACGTACAAAACTACTCAAAGATACTTACATACATAGCCCTTTGATACTAATATCCCAGTTCCATGCCGATTGTTGACATTCGTTTTTTCGACAGAAAATCTTCTCTTACGCGTATAATTCACTTATAATCCACTACATTACATTTTACATTTCCTGCACATGATATTTCAGGTAACCAATCCAGGAAAACGTAAACGAATCGGGAACAGCTATTAAACTTATTTGTCGTTCTTCCGAAATAATGTTTTGAAGATAAATTGAAGACTATCTATTCACCCATAAATAGCATTTTTAACACCCATGCAATTACCACCCATTTGCATTTTTTAATCATTATAAAATAACAGTAAAACCCAACTGTCATCCAACTTAAAAAGCGCTCCTACCACTAACTAAAATAAATTCCCATTCCATAATAGGCGCGCACTTCAGTGCGGCGCCAATAAACATGCAACTGTTATACAAATGTCTCAATTATGATAACAGGAAAATAAGTAAACAGCAATAGCATGTGCACATGAAAAGTCTGTATTATAAAACATACACATCATTCTTACCAGCGTGTCTACAATTAGTTGAAGGTTGTATAAACTACAACAAAACTCGCAATATACATGTATCGTAAAAGTGGTCTAGCGTATCACAATGACTATCGTGATACGTTTTTCGGCATATCGTTACATCAAGTAAGTGTACGCATATACTGGACGAGAGCAGACAAGTGTTTTTTTTTATTGAACCGATAGAATAATATTAAAAATATATATATATGTATATTTCGTCTGTCATTTCGTGAGATCAATGGTCTTTCTTGTATTCAGAAATGTCTTTGTGTTCGGTTGTTTGTAATATCAATTTGTTAACTTTTTGTTTTTATATCTGTTATACGAAAACTTCAATTTCTCAGTCAAAAATTGGAATTTCTTAAAAAAAATAATTGATTTGTGTTGAGAAAAGAATAAGCTTTGTTAATATGATAATAACTCAATTTCGCCCATATACATCATTTGGACCCAAAATCTCATAGTGAGTTACATATTTAGATAGTCGAATCTCACCGTGTGCTCGTCAAACTGCACGGCGAGCCAGTGTGGGTTTCCTGCAGTGATATTTACCCTCGCTCTACAGTCGTATTTGAAAATGGATCCAAGATAGGTACTTCTGGTCGACATCTAGGTACAATAAGAATATTGTTCATGACCACGAATATGTCTGAATTCATTCTTACATAATAGACCTATCTATAACTAGAGGACAACAAACACATTTCGAATTCCTCAGTGATCGAGCTTTTAAAATGAAAGCATTTACATTCTTAAGTCGGTCATGTGTTGTATTGCATCAGCCTACTCTGCTTAACCAAACATGGATAAGATATTTCAGAGCGCCAAAAGAACAAGTTATGAGTTCAGAAAAACGCAAATTGAGAAACTAGGTTCCAGCAAAGACACTGTGCGTAAATACGCGTGTCTTGTTAAAAGACTAGCGAATTAAGGTCCGTTGAAATGCTGTGTTTCAAGGCATATTTGGCGTTGCCAGATAAAATACGCACGACAAAATTTGAGTGACCACTATATAAGTTGAGACTATGTTCTCAATAATAAAACTGCTTAAAACGAAACTAAGGCAGCGTTTCATCGCAATTCATAATAGCAGAGGAGAACGAACTTACCTGCAGAAATACCGGTAAATCCACATTGTAAAAGCAGATGCAGACATTGTCAGCATGTGTCGCTTGAATCGCGCTGATGACCAGCAGAAAATACCTTAGCATAGTGATCATAATTTTGTTGTAAAATGAGATACTATATCTTACCACATATACATAGTTCGAATAGAGCGTGAAAGGAAACACCGTGTAGGACATAGTTTAACTTACAGTTTGAAAGTAGTTTATACTAGTGAAGTACATTATGTTTGGTAAAGCTGAAACACTATAATTGATGTTGTGTTCGTTAATGCCGAATGAAGAAAATTTTTACTCGTATTTAAACGACAGAGATTTGTTGAAGAAGAGGTGTTCAATTTGGAAGTCCATGTTATACAATAAGATTTTGAATGAATTATAATAGAATAAACATGCTTCTGGTAAGGTTCGAGCCACTTTAACCAAAAACTATGTCGTGTACCGTACTCTATACGAAACATTCGACCACAACATCTACCATTACAAATAAACTTATTTTTGCTTCAATATGCGGAATTCGCTCAGATGGTAAGAACCAAGTGTTCTCTGTGTACAACATATAAGTGAGCATCCTATAATGAAATAAACTATTAAACGTTTTTCGCGAAACACATAATCACATCTAACGTTTATACCGATCGTAAGAATGCCACTAATATGTTAAAGTGACACTTTTATTCAAAATCAATACAAACACATGTATAACAAACTTCAATTTTGACTGATAAACCTATAACTTCTTACAAGACAATTCATTTATGAAACATATTACTTACTTATAACAAGATTGTAACCGTGTATTTAATAGCAGGAAGCGCAAACATATTAAATGATTGGTGAATGCTAAAAGATTTACTGTGGTCTACTATCGTCTCATGAGGTAGAAATACCGTGTTTTATTTGCATTTCATTCAAATTGAACTCGGTATCCTTCATAAGAACCATTGTGTTCGATATTTATGAATCCTTTTTGAAATGTTAAAACAATATTATTAATTGTGGTAAATCTGATCCGTGAGTAAGAGAGCATCTTTAAACATTTAAACTACTGTTGCTAGATATAGTGAATGCGTCAATTTGATTGTGAGTTTTACCAATTAGTATAGCTTGATATTTATCTGGGTTTGCTTGTAATTGATTTAAAGAGAGATAGTCGAGAGGTTGATTGTTTTCTGTGTCTTGTGTTGACTGAACTACCTCTTTATTTTGGTGCCAGTAAGAAGTTCAATTATTGTGTTGTCATTAGCGTAATTGTAGAGATGGTTATTGCTGGTAAATAGAAATATGTCGTTCATGAAGATGTTGAAGATCAGATGCCCTTGTATGGACCTCTTGGGGACACTTTTGAGAATGTGTTGACATGTGCTTGTGTGGTCGCCTAATTTGACTCTTTGTTTGCTTTCTGAGAGGTAACTTTTCAGTTGACCCCATGATAGATCTGCGAGACCATATTACTGGAAGTTGTGAATGGTGAGGTCGTGCGGAAGACAGCCGAAAGGCCATTAGTATTGAAAGCTAACTTGTAGTCACCCACACGCCTTAGCAGTGTAGTGTGACATTCAAAGTTTGACCTAAAAGCAGAAAGGTATGGGTCAAAATGGGTAACCATCTGATCATGTATGATTCGTATTTTTGATAGTAGGCTGACTGGTCTATATCTCTTTTCAATAAATGGGTTATCCTTCTTGTATAATGTTGTTACTTGTGCAAAGTTGAGGTTTCCCGGGAATCGGCCAAGTTTTATCATTGTGTTTGCCACGCTCGAATGGGTGTAGCAAGTGCTTATTTGCTTGCTATAATAACGTTTGGTGGTATTCGGTCGACCCCAGGAGTTTTTTTGAGATTGAGATTTTGGATAATTTTTAACAGTGTTTCATTCGACAGGTTGCTCTGAGTATGATTGGATTATCTTAATTAATAGGATAAGAAAGGTTTAATCTTAGGCCAAAAATCGTTTGAATTATGTTCACTTCACTCCTCCACTTCTTTTTTGAAAGTATGTTGTGAGTGACTGTCTTTTGACCTTTGGTTTTAGGTTTCTGAGTGTGCTATGTTTCTTCCAGTTATCAATACTTCTGTTGTTAAAGTATTGATGTTTTGCTTGTCTTGTTTTATATTTGATTCTCCTGTATTATGAATTCATGTAAGGGGGAGACCGACGTTTAGGTTTGTATGTGTTTAATTTGTGCATGCTACCCCTTGACGTAACAAAGTTTCATGACCCCAGTAAACATCACTGACATCATCAAATACCCGGAAATCCTGAAAAGGTACATAAGACAAATCATGGTTAAAAGCTGCAGGATCCAATTTTGATAGGATCTAAATGGCCTCCTCACCTTCTCACCGTACAATATAAATTTTACGGTACAAGATCTTTTGGCTCATCCGATTTCGCCATGGCGACACACCAAAGTTGTATGTGTTCAATCACACTAGTTCATGTACAGGTAAATGAATAGATACCTGTACTTACACTGAAAGAGGTGATAATCAAACATATATTCGCACACAGGAGAGAGCTCCCGCAGTAGTAGTCTATGAACATCACTATGAATTTAATAAACATCATAAAAAATGAGGTAATTGGTAAAGACAATAGAATTCAGAGGCTCAAAATGAGTATTCAAAGACATCACATACATTCAAGTTTATCAAATATTTAAAGACCGGATAGTCCCGTTTAACAAAAGTATGAATGAATATTGCACATGGATCATTCGATTCAAACAGTGATAGTGTTAACGTTTATAAAATGTGTTAAGTACAATTGGCATGCACAACTTTTAACTATTACATGCATGTCTTAAAATAATAAGAATTTTAATGTTTCAACGATTTTGTTTAAGAATAGCAGAGACCATTTTGCACATATTCACAAATTCGTTTTTTACGTATAGTTGTGTTTACCAACTGTTATATATGATTGATTGTCTATTCAAATATGTTTTATATACTGCTTACGCTCGTTAAAAATAGTACATCCGACTAAAACACGGAATTCGTCCCTAAGTTTGTTGCATGTTTGGCATTTCCTTTCATTGACAGATTCCAATTGCCCGTTTCTGTTGAAAGTCTGTGGTTTATTGTTATAAACTTGATAAGTGGATAGAATAATGATTTTGGTGTTGAATGAAGATACTTTTCAAAGCCAAAAGACGTTTTGAAAATATTATAAAATTGACTGTTGCTAGTACGTTCAATTTATTATTATTATTATTATTATTATTATTATTATTATTATTATTATTATTATTAAATAATAATCATTATTATTATTATTTCATTATTATTATTATTATTATTATTTTTATTATTACTCGAATCTGAAAAGCAAATGATCTTAGTCAGAATCCTAAATATGTTGTAAAATCTCTGTAAAGTCTGTAGTTGGCAACAAGTTATTATGTTTTTCGATTCCTCAACTATGGACTCAACTTTAATACTAGCTTAATGTTCAGTTTTAACAAATAAATAAAAGCATATATATTACCCTAAGATAATTTCATTTTACGACTGAGATCTTTATTTAAACACTTTGTGATAATATTCTTGAAAGGGATTCTGTCCGAGTTCTGTTAAGTATTACATTGACCTATTTTACATACGCAGACATAAACAAGAGGTTTCTGAATGCAACGGGAACACATCATGCTGACTGAAAGAAAAGTCGTGTTTTGTTAGCTACCGATTGTTTTAAGATCGATTGTCATTTCAATACACTTTTTTGGAATCGTCGATTTAACAACGTACGCCGGAGACGGGTCGATAACTATATATACTGACATTATGTTGTGGGTGTTCATGTCTGCCACTAGCGAAAATAGCAAAAGCAAACGTATCAGTGTGCAATACGAGGATTGGTTAAAACAAGTTCATAGACATATAAATATGTTTTATTGAAAATTAATCAAAATATTTAAGAAAAGTTATATCATGATATTTTTGGCTGAACTTTTACTCTTAAACAGCATGATTTTATTGTTTCACACTGGTTTTCAATATAACAAGATCTGCTATTCTGACATGTGATTGACTAAACATCCAGTAAACGTTTCTGCTTCGAAGGTTAAAATAATGTAACACGTCCAAGAACGTTTCTATAAACACAATATCATACAGAGTAATTGAATTGTATGTATATATCTGTTAATATTACCACCCTTCTACACATTTTTATAACAGTTTGGTATCTAAAAGTAAATCCATCTTAGCCCGGTTTAGATGTTATATTGATATGTGTTAAAATTCGTCCGGATTTATGCATATACGAGCAGTATTGACGACTAAACAGCAGCAAATAGGTTATGTGTTCTTTATTTAAATGTATAACATAGAACATATCTTGTTATTTCCTTTATAAATTAATGAATCAGCCGACTAGAACTGCCGAGTGTTGTGATTCCGACTGCAGTTCTGAAAAAAAAACCCGGAACAAGTGAGTGATTGTGGTGATTGATTAGTAATAGAGTAGTTAGTCCCAAGTTAGTAGTTAGTAGTAAGTCTTATTGGTGTCCCTATGGATGACTATGCGGGCATGGACATACTCTCTTTTATGACTCAGACTAACTCTTAACTGAAGATTTTAGAAGATTTTCAAAAGAGAAACACGTGAAATGTTGATAAGTAGACTTATACACGTATCAACAACATGAAAACGTCAGTCGATTGTCAACATTTTCACTAGCACTGTAAATAAACAACACACTATCTAATGGTAAGGAATTACACTTTTTTATTATATACAATTTTCTAAAATTCGAGACTACTCACTAAATTCACAGAGCCCGTAGTGATGGTTTTCTCCATTACCGAACATGAACAAACCGGGAGAACAATCACCGTCGTCCCAGACACCCCCTCTCGCCGGGTCCAAGATCACACAGTCTTTAGAGCCATGGTCAACATGGCCACTCACCCAGTTGGTATAGGTAACCTTTTCACCTGACAATCATACAGACATATCTAACAAGATATAGTAATGGTTCGATCTAAACAGTACGATGATACAGATATATGACATTACAATAGACAAAAGATCTCAATCGCCCCAGACTCCCGTCCCAGATTTCAAGATCACACAGTCTTGAGTTTGATGGTCACGATGGCCGATAACCCACCTGACAATGATACAGATATTTAAAGGCCACCTTCTCAATTTAACAATAATGCATATAATGCGATACTAGATATGGCGGAGGTATGATATCAATCTTTCCGGACTTCCTATTGACAAGTCCAAGATTACACAGTCTGAGTGTGGTCAACATGGTCGCCCACTTAGTTGGTAAATTTAGACACTTATCTCATCTAACAACACGACTAATTTTAATGCAAAGCATCAAAGACCTCGTGTATGTTTTTGTTACATGAATTAAAGGAAGCAGATGCAGTTCACCAGAAATAAAGTATGGGGTTCCTGGATAGTAGCTTTTTTCAGGTATTTAACGAAAACTGACCTTGACCTTTGACCAGCTGACGTCAAAATAGTAAGGGTTTTGGTCATGTTTGAGGGACCTCTGCATTTTTTAATTATTGAAAGGAAAGTGCATCTTTTTAGCTTACGATAACAACGACCTTAGCCTTTGACCCACTGATCACAAAAGCAATAAGGTTCATTTGCTGGTCATGACCAACCGGTCGACAAAGTTAGAGGTCGTTGGGCCATAGCGATCTTCAGATATTGATCGGAGACCGATATTTAGCATATGTTCAGCATATGTTCATCACCAACTTTACCTTTGATCCACTAAACTAAACAATTATATGTTTCATCTGCTGGTCATGACTTATCGCACTACCACGTTTGAGGTCCCTGAGCCAAAATGTTCTTCAGATATATTTCCAACTGATGGTCACCACGACCTGTAACTACTGACCTCAAGAACCCTGAGGCTAAGTGGTCTTCTGATAGTGATCGAAAACTGATTTTCACCTAAAAATAATCTTTAGGTCACAACGACATTGACATTTGACCATATTACCTCAATATCAAAAGGCATTATTTCCTTATGATTAGCGACTTGCCTTTAAAGTTTAGTCATGGTCAAATTAAGAATAATATACATTTTTGTAAGTTAAAATTATATGTACATTTGTATTACAAAAAATAATGGAAATAAAATATTTCCGAACTAATCTAAGTTATGACATTA
Source organism: Mya arenaria (assembly GCF_026914265.1). Classification (NCBI taxonomy): domain Eukaryota; kingdom Metazoa; phylum Mollusca; class Bivalvia; order Myida; family Myidae; genus Mya; species Mya arenaria. The sequence continues at coordinate 32,328,409 of NC_069130.1, read as the reverse complement.
TATGACCAGTGAGATACTTAACCTCACAAGAATGCTATACGTCTAAATTCCCAGGCCCATCATCTTTAGTAATGTAACGTATCGAAAAGTGACTTCTCTTTACCGTTTTGACATTTATTTTAAGAACCCAGTTTTATTTTTCGCATTTATCGTATTAACAAACATGCTATACAACCGAAAGTTAAGTCTAACTGTAGCAAAAATATTTATATATATATATATATATATACAAATTTTAACTAGGTAGTATTGTGTTAAAATATTTTTTTAAATTTATAATTACCACACTTATACCGTTATTTTATTTTTTTCAATTAAAAGCCAAATTATATTAATTTGAAGAAATGGAGAATATAGGACAATGATACGACCAAGCTTATTGCATAGTTAGGGTAACGTATAATTCCTACATTGTATCATTTATACCGTTTTATGAAATAATGAATTGTCATTGAATTTTCAAGTTCAGATTTATTTAAATATCAGAGTAGCAATACATCCTCCTTAATTTGTTCTGAGCTTTGATGAATCGGGTCCTAAGGTTCGTGAACCAAGCTATATAAACCGTAATCTACGAGTTTGGGGACAAGTGATTATTTTAAATACCCATTAAACGTGTCCAAATGTGTGTAATAATTGTAAAAGACATACGTTTTGCATTTTAATCTTTCTTTTTTCGTTAATCAGCTTATACAATTGTTTGATCATAATGGTTGTTTTTATCAAATATATTTTATAGTTTTTATTATACAATAATAGGGTTGTCTGCTCCATTTGTATCACACTACTCTCCATGGTTCAACATTGAAACCTATTCAAAACTTGTTCCAAACGTTTCCACGCTCAATGTCAATAATACATGTATACGAGCATACAAGACTACTATGGTATATTCTGCTGTTTCGAATCATATCGTATAATTGCATCAGACGCTGTCGAAGACTAACACCAATGCATGCATGAAACGGGATAAACTCCGGTGATTGGACAGAGAACATACATGTATACATTTACAATGCCGACTCTGTTTAGGAGAGCCAATCAGTTAACAAATATTCCTTAGTCAAGACTATTTGCTCGAGGATTGATCAGTAAACTATTGTCCTCGGTCGATATGAAATTGTCTGCCGAAAATGAAAGGGCCATGTTGCGGTTAAAAGTGTAGTAAGAACTGTACATTGTTTCTCCGAATGACTTCCCATGCTACTAGGCAAATGTAGACAAAAAGCACGAACCGCGTAACTTTTGAACACAGTTCGATTCGTTTAAAAATAAGTATTGAGCATGTTCGAAAAGTTTAAATTTCAGATCATACTTTTAAATTAATGGAAGTGTAATTCAACATAATTTCTGTTAAAATTTCTCCGATTTGTTAATAGATATAGCAAAATGAAAGAATATGCAACTAACCAAACGAAAATATTTACCTGTGCACATCACGATGTATTCATTGAACCTAATAACTCGTTTACCAGGGATTTAATAAACATAATATCTTACATACCAGAGAGCCAGTGGTAGACGCCTTCAGATCCTTTGTCAAATAATCCGACCCACACCGTGGATCGTGGATCATGTCGCATCATGAAGCCCTGGATGTATTGTTGCTCAGTGGCGTCGTTGATGGACACAAGATGGCCGCCTGACCTTCGGCAGATATCATCAGCGTTACCCCAGGTCATCGTGGTTTTGAGCAGTTCGTAGCAGCTTTGGTTGAATTGTCCAACGGTTAAATGGTTTGTCTGGGCGTAATACTGCACTCGGCTAGGACAAACGTGAACATCGCCTAAGATTGTACATTTTATTTCGTCTTTGATACGAGCATTTTATATTACTTATATTAATTTTACCAATAGTCATCGTATCGACTTTCACATATTAACGACGAATGTGAATAATTGTGCGATAATCTAATTTTTTAATTTTTATTTTTGCATGTCAAAACGAAACACACAGAACTATGATAAAAGCTTTACTTATTCTAGAATATTGGCAAACACTAATATCAGAGTATACCCTGTTACCGTCAGTGTCAAGTTGGGTATTTGGTACAGCAGTGGTGGTGGCTGCTAACAAACTTGTTGCTGAAAAATATCATTGTAATGATTTTTAACTGCAACTTTTTTGTTTTAATTATTGTTATTATAGATTTGAATGACCAAATAATAATCACGTTTCAACATACAAAAGCATGCCATTTGTGATTTTATTTAAACGCTTAGGAAAAAGCGTACAAATTAACTCAAATTCTAACAATTACACTAACCAAATTCGCATATGTAACCATAGTCATCTCCACAAGGCGTATCTTCCCATTGTCCATTATACGCCATATCTATTCTGACACAGTCTTCGTGAAGGAGAATCTCGGGTAGTAGAGAATCCCTACCTGGATGCCAATGTGTGTAGTTCACGGGAGATTCTACATTGAAACAATGTGAGCTAGATTCGGGTTCGTTAAAAGCCTCATTTGATTTTTTTTGATTTTTTCATCATTGCAATTGATACATTAGATGATAGAAATCGATTGGTCTTCTTCGATTACAGCAAAGGGCTTACAAAAAGGTTCTCTATGCAAAATATGTTGATAACAAATAATTTGGTGTTAGTGTTATTTACTCAAGGGCAGTTATGTCAGGTGCGGCCAGGTTTCCTGGTTCATTGTTTGGGGTGAAAAACGTCCTCGATTAGGCGAGTATAAACATTGTTTTTGATATGTTTCAACGCTATCTTTTAGAAACGACCTTGTGCACCGAATGAAGAGCAATTTCTTGTTTACGTTGACGCTTGTTTTAGATGAAAATTATGTCTGTATTAAAATATCTCATGAAAACAATGCTCGTTCTTACTAGGCTTACCGACTCACTCATTGCACTATACATGTATGCTTCAAAAGTATGATTTAATACCGTTCTCATTCGTGCAAATCTTATCCGATGCCTTGTTCTAATCAATGACAGGTATGGATATTGTTTTCCGAGTGCAGATCAAGTTTTAATGATAAAACGGGACATTTAAGAAAATGCTTACTGGTTCATTCTGTACATTTTTAAAACCCAGGTTCATCCAAAATCTGGTACATATTTGGCATACTAGAATAACGGAGTATGATAAGTGAGCATCAGTTTGGTGTTTAAGAAGGGCATTGTCAAAATAAGGTGTATTTTTGTTATAGGTACTACATAACTATTACTTTAAACTTGAAACAGGGAATGTGAACGTTGATTACGTTGATTTTAAATTAGTGTTCGTCATGATTGACGTCAGTTCCCGACAACGCACGCGCTATTTAGTGAAGAATAATAGGGTAATAGGGTAATTACTAAGTACTGCGTTTTTCATCTGGGAATTTGTATTCGACTCGAGTGGATATTTCAGATGCAGGAATTCATGAGCCTCGTGACAGTGACCAGCGTTGCCGGATGTGTAAGCTAATATATGACTCACCTGAGCTCCAAACAAAATGCTCCTCTGTAGCGCGATCGTTGAGACCAATCCAGACATGGTTATGATGGTACTGCTTCACAACGTCGTAAAGGCGATTCTGTTGATTATCGTTATTGATATGTACAAGGTGTCCCCCTCTTCTCTGACAATCGCCTTCAGCAGACGTCCATGATGTTGGTGTATGGACCAATTCATAGCATGTGTTGTCCATAGTAAACAGTTGGCCGTGGAAGGTTATAGCATGTTGAAAATACTTTTCAGCACATCCATACTGAACTAAAAAGTTAAGGAAATAACTTACTTACAGTGCATCACGCATGTTAGACGTCAAATTGAAGTGTAACCGATTTAACTGCCTTGTCCATTACATAAGCAAAACGTAATGTTAAGTTTAGAATAATCCTTCAATCGTAAAGGTTCACTGACATGTGCTTTAAAGTGTTCGTGTTCTTGCATTTTTATCTTGACTATAATTGCTACGTACCTCCTGGAATGGCGGAAGTTGCAACGGTGGAATCCATAACGGTGGTGGTTGTTGTTAAGGTAGATGATGTAGTCGATGACTTAATTGTAGATTCTGTATATGGAACAGGAGTTTGAGCTGAAGTAGTGGCTGTTGGTGATGGAGGAGTCGTCATTTCTGTTGAGGTTGTGACTGTAGTCGTTGTTGTGATTGGTGACGGGGTGGTCTCTGTTGTTATTGGTACTGTTGTTGAGGTAGTAGAAGGATTAGAAGGTGGTGTCGATGTTGTCATCATCCCCGTTATTGTGATAGTGTGCGCCACAACGCTCACACTGTTGCTGGGTGAAGGGGCCGATGTTGTGGTCACTAGATAAAGGAATGCAATGACACATGAACTAAATGGCAAACATAACATCACAACTCGACTTTTTTAGCAAATCGAGTTTCTGAATTATTGTAATTTCCAATACACTACGTTAATGTTTAGCCATTTGCATTTGTCAGTTAGCATCTTTAGAGGATAATAGTTAAGAACAGACCGCTCTAACAATAAAAATACAAAGTTCACAGTCGGCCGCTCAAGTTAAAGCTGCACTCTCACAGATTCCCCATTTTTACAACTTTTTTATTTTTTGTCTTGGAAATGACATTTTTTGGCGTAATCATCTGCAAACCAATGATATAAGATTGCTGACAAAAAACTCAGATTGTAGAATTTCATATTTTCGTTCGAAAATTAATATTTTATGGCATAAACCGTTACTAACGGTGCAAGAAAAATGCATAAAGCATCAATTTTTTAATTTAAATATAAAAATCTGCGATCAAATTTTTTGTCAGGAGTCTTATATATCTGGTTTTCATGGATTTTCGCAAAAATTGGCTCGTTTCAAGACAAAAAATAAAAAAGTAGTCAAAACACATATGTGAGAGTGCAGCTTTAAAATATAAATATTTTGACATATTGACCAATAATAGAGTATCCCATGTTTCCGTCAGTGTCAACTTGTATATTTGATACAGCAGTGGTGGTTGCTGTCAAACTTGTTGCTGAAAACTATCAATGTATAGATTAATAGTTTAATATTGATATCCGCGTACATGACTCTATTATTTTGAATTACCTCAATGCTTTCATACAGTCCCTGATCTTAAATGCAGTACTTGGTCAGAAGAAAATGCCCAACAATAAAAGAGCCGTCGTTCCACCGGTATTCGCACCGGATATACAGTAACCCGTGTCATTATTTTTTTGAATTTGTCAATTAGACTTTGTTCAAGATTTCGATTGTTACAGATGTTCGTTCTGCGCGGTGAGCTCTTGTTCATTAGTAAGTAAGTAAAGAATTTAAACGTTTCGATTTACTAACCATCCTCGATGAACAGTCTCAATCAAACTGAAGTTGTTGTTTCATAACTGTAGGTGTCTTTGGTGCTTCGTAAGGTTATGTGTTCCAAAATGAATTTATCAGAGAATTAGTATCGAATCTACCGGTTTGTATAATCAGACCCGCCGGTCTCTGTACAGCCTAACATTATATTTCTAAAACCAATAAAAAAACACTGGCATTTTTTGTTGTAAATGATATCTTTATTAGCAAGATAAACTTCTGTTTATGTAATAGTTAGATAACAAGAAGTAAATTCTTAATGATAAAGAATGAGCGGAATTAGCGTAGCGAACGAGGCCTTCTTAAACATTTAGAAGTTACTTCAGGTCATTTAACTGACCTAGAATACAATCTCATTAGCTGATACACTATCAATGCAAAATCTGACGCACTGGCGTGAATCGGAGTTCCAGAAGGCGGACATTTAAACAAGCGCGAAAGTTGAAATTCTAAATGATTAAGTCTACTATTTAATTATTGCCTATCTGAAATTTCAGGTTGTAGGTTGTATTCTTAATCACGAGTAAGCGTTTTATTGATGGGTCATACACATCTTACTGGAATAAGACCAAAGGATGTTTACACATAACATAACCGTATATTCTATTCTTATATTAGGTAGGCCTCTTACCGAGAGGGGAACCAGGGCAGGTCTGAATTCTTACCCCCTCTGTGTTCTCGACGTAACCAATCTACAATCATTCCAGTTTGACAATATAATTAAATACATTACAAGGTTCATGTATGAGACAATATTCATCATGAGTATATCAAATAAATTCAACATTATATTGTCGTAAACAAATTCTCAAATACTTAGAAATAACACATAGGTTACACGTTGAATGGGTCAGCATAGTTTAGTTTAAACATATTTATTCGTTTCACTGAAATACATAAGCACAAAACAAACGTATAAAATGTGTCTGAATACAATGGCAGCAATGCTGATATGAGTTCCTTTCCACGTTGAGGTAAATATCACTCGGCTATCCGATATCGAATATCAATACAATAATGTTAGCAGAAATGTATATAGATTCCATTTAGTTAGACTTAAAAAGGGTGAGTTTTTGTTTGAGTCTGTAACTAAAGATGGCAGACTAAATGATCAAAATGCCGTGTTTCGTTTGGTATTTAACTACGTAAAAAAGATATATTTTATGAATATTTCCACTGAGTAATAATACAATTTTGTTTCTGCAATGTTATAACGCTTGAATGAAAAAATACTTCAAAACAGCATTTCATTTTGGAGAAAGCGGCACGTAAGCCATACACTTTAGTAAACATCGGAATCGTCCGTTTTCCTACACTATCTGTCTGTTACGTGATTTTAAGTTGAAATCAAGAAAGGTGTCATCTGTTAATGAAAAAGTAGCCAAAATCTCACTTCATCATACACAGACTCACTGAAGTGGGGACCTGCTTTAGGATGTGTTTATAGTTTGGCAAGCGATAGGAGCGGTCATTTAATTGAGTCGTTTCCTATTGATTGGTTTTATTATACTTTTTTTTTTTACAAATTGCAAACCAATCGCAACAGCATAATGATATTTGATAGTGGTGGTAATAAAGATTGACTTATATTTCTCTTATTGAGAAGAACATATATAATATGCTTTATTGACTATTCCGGAATCGTTTACGTTTTCTGATTGATCGCATGTAAATATGTGACTGAAATGTAAATCGTGTTGACCGTAGTTACGAGTATGTGATTGCGGAAGATGATGTTTTATTATTTTATGTAATGTGCATATGCTTTTGTAAACCATCAGCGAAAAATATAAGCAATTTTATCAATATCGGAAATAAAAGTTCAATTTACTATTTTTTTTTACTTTCTTCGGTATTAATTTATAACGAATGCCCATAGTTGTTTAATATTGAAACACGGCTAAGTATGCGAAAACAATGATTGGTTTTCGAAACGAACTTGATAAATGTCACAAATTTATTGGTTGATGTGAATTGGGACGCTGAATTGAATTATCTTTAGAATATGACGACATACTTAAGCAAAGCAGACAAAATTTTCGGCTGTCTGGTGTTACACGTTAACATAAAGATGTGGTAGATTACACGGCACCTACTTCCCTTTGAAAACTTGAATATTTGTTTTAAAGCTATTATCTTTGCGTATATACTTTTTGATTGTTCCAACGACAGGCGATGACAGACACAGTGTAAATTGAACCTAAAATAGCTAAAGTCAAGACTTGATTCGATCATAAACAGAGTAGTGTATTAATTGATTCCGATCAAAGTACGTTTCTATTTTTAGTGTAAGTATTAGTAGCATGTTACTTGGAGTAACTGAGGTATTGTTTCATCATTTAGTTGCATAAATGGTGTTTCTTGTATTTAGTAATGCCTTTATGTTTTGTTGTTTGTAATATTGATGTTTGGGCTATTTTTAGATAGTCGAATCTCACCGTGTGCTCGTCAAACTGCAGGGCGAGCCAGTGTGGGTTTCCTGCAGTGATATTTACTCTCGCTCTACAGTCGTATTTGAACATGGATCCAAGATAGGTACTTCTGGTCGACATCTAGGTACAATAAGAAAATTGTGCATGACCACGAACATGTCTGAATCATTTTTACACACCTATCAATACCAAGAGTACAACAAAACACATTTCGAATTCCTCAGTGATCGAGCTTTTAAAATGAAAGCATTTACATTCTGGAAACGTGATCTTAAGTCGGTCATGTGTTGTATTGCATCAGCCTACTCTGCTTAACCAAACATGGATAAGATATTTCAGAGCGCCAAAAGAACAAGTAATATGTTCAGAAAAACGCAAATAGAGAAACTAGGTTCCAGCAAAGACACTGTTACAAATACGCGTGTCTTGCTAAAAAAGTAGTGGATAAGGATTAAACGCTGTGTTACTAAGCATTTTTTTTTGCGTTGCCAGATAAAATTCGCACGACAAAAATTGAGCGACCGCTATATTAACTGAGAGTATGTTCTCAATTTAATCACTGCCTAAAACAGATATGAAGGCAGATTTTTATCGCAATTCATAAAAGCAGAGGAGAACGAACTTACCTGCAAAAATACCGGTAAATCCACGTTGTAAAAACAGATGCAGGCATATTCAGCATGTGTCGCTTGAATCGCGCTAATGACCAGCAGAAAATACCTTAGCATAGTGAACACAATTTTGTTGTAAAATGAAAATACTTTAGCTTACCACATATACATAGTTCGAACAGAGCTGATAAGAGAGCGTGAAAGGAAACACCGTGTAGGACATAGTCTTACTAACAGTTTAAAAGTAGTTTATACTAGTGAAGTACATGTACTTTATGTACTTTGGAAGTCCATGTGTTTCAATAAAATTTTGAATGAATTATAATAGAATAAACATGCTTATAGTAATGTTCAAGTCACCTTAAACAAAAACACATGTCGTACCGTACTTTGCCAAACATGCAATCAACACCAAATACTATTACAAATAAAGTTATTTTTGCTTCAATATGCGAAATTTGCCCAGATGGTGAGAACGAAGTGTTCTCTGTGTGTAAGTGAGCAGCAAGGAAATAACTTATTAAACGTTTTTCGCGAAACACATACTCACATTTAACGTTTATACAGATCGTAAGAATGCAACTAATATGTTAAGCATTTAAACTACTGTTGCTAGATATAGTGAATGAGTCAATTTCATTGTATGTTTTACAAATTGGTATAGCTTGATATTTATCTGGGTTTGCTTGTAATTGATTTAAAGAGAGATAGTCGAGGGGTTGGTTGTTTTCTGTGTCTTGTGTTGACTAAACTACATCTTTATTTTGGTGCCAGTAAGAAGTTTTGTTGCCATCAGCATAATTGTAGAGTCAGCTATTGCTGGTGAATAGAAACATGTCGTTCATGAAGATATCGGAGATCAAAGACTCTTGCATGGACCTCTGAGAATATGTGCTTGTGCGGTCGCCGAATTTGACTCTTGTTTTCTTTCTGAGAAGTAACATTTTAGTTGATCTCATGGTACATCTGTGAGACCATATTACTGGAGGTTGTGAATGATGAGGTCGTGCGGAAGACAGCCGAAAGGCTCTGACAAGTCCATTAGTATTGAGAGCTAACTTCTAGTCATCCACATGCCTAAGCAGTGTAGTGTGACATTCAAAGTTTGACCTTAAAGCAACAAGGTATGGGTTGAAAATGTAGTCAAAATTGGTAACCATCTGATCATGTATGATGTGTTCAAATATGTTTGATAGTGTTGGTAGTATTCTGACTGGTCTACAATTCTTTTCAATCAATAGGTTACTCATTTTGTATAATGTTGTCACTTGTGCAAGTTTGAGGTTTCCCGGGAATCGGCCAATTTTTATCATTGTGTTTGCCACGCTCGAATGGGTGTAGCTAGTGATTATTTGCTTGCTATAATAACGTTTGGTGGTATTCGGTCGACTCCAGTAATTTTTTTGAGGTTGAGATTTTGGATAATTTTTAACAGTGTTTTCATAGATATGTTGAACCTCAATTTGGAGATGTTTTGGTAATTATTTTTCAATGGTTTGTAAACTTGGATGCTTATCGTTAGCCTCGACATTACTGTCGAAACCAATATTTTGAGTTATGTTTATGTATAATGAGTTTAGATGTTTGGCCACTTGTGTTTGGTCTTGATTTTTTTGTGTTGCTCTGAGTATGATTGGATTATCTGAATTGAAAGTGCTCTTTTAGGATAAGAAATGTTTAATCTTAGGCCAAAAATCTTTTGAATTAGATCTCCATCCACTTCTCATTTGAAGGTAAGTTGTGGGTGACTGTCTTTTGACCTTTGGTTTAAGGTTTCTGAGTGTGGTATATTTCTTCAAGTTATCAATATTTCAGTTGTTAAAAATTTATGTATTGCTTGTCTTGTTTTATATATGATTTTCCTGTATTGTGTATTCATGTAACGTGGAGACCGACGTTTAGCTTTTTTGAGTTTTATCAAGTTGAGCATGCTCGTCAACCCCTTGACGAAACAAAGTTTTATGAGCCCAGTAAACATCACTGATATCATCAAAACCCCGGAAATCCTGAAAAGGTACATAAGACAAATCATGGGTAAAAGCTGCAGGATCCAATTTTTTTTATAGGATCTAAATGGCCTCATCACCTTTTTACCGTACAATAATATAAATTATACGTTACCAGATCTATTGGCTCATCCGATGTCGCCATGGCTTAACACCAAGGTTGTATGTGTTCTATCACACAAGTTCATGTAAAGTGGATACAGAACATAAAGACCCACATATCCGAGAGCCAGTGGTAGACGCCTTCTGATCCTTTGTCAAACAATCCTTTCATTACAATGGTCCGTTGGTTGTTAATTGAATCGAGATAACCGCGGTGTTTTCGGTTTTGAAAATTCGTTGAAAGAGTATGAAAAAATGAATGAAAAAACACAATGATTTTCCTTACCCGTTTTATCTTAAAATTACCTGAGGTCCAAACAAAACGATCATTTGAATCTCTGTCATTTAAACCAATCTAGGTATCGCATGACGGAACTTCCTCAAAACGTCGTATAAGAGGTTTTAATGAGCATCGTTCTGTATATGTACACGATGCCTCCCTCTTATATAACAATTTCCATCAGCCGTCAGCCATGTTGTACTTGTATGAACCAATGCATAGCAGAGGATGAACCAATTCATAGAATGTGTTGTCCATAACAAACAGTTGCCCGTGTGAGGTTATAGTCTGTTGATTTTTTTTTCATCACACACATACTGAACTGAAAATTATTATTTTTTACCAGTTTTGTATCGTCGAATTGCATCATCATGCGACTTGTGTACTTTAATTACAAATCAGTTGTTGTTGCTGGTAGTTTAACTCATATCATTGAAAAATAAACATTGTCAATTTGCGTATTGAACTGCTAATGTTTACTGGTCAAGCAAGTTTATAGTTACGTTTGCTGTCCTATGTACACGAAAGATAGAAAATTAGTAAATCCAGACAAAAATCCTGGTATCATTCCGCCATGTCATAGATATTTGTTCAAGCTAAATAATGCTACATTTTATCAAAATAATTACCACTGACAACTGTTATTTATCTATGGTTTTCTATTTAAAGGAGTTTTTTTAGTGAATGTAAAAAAATCAAATTTCATTATTCTATTGAAGTAGAAAAGATACCAAAATAATATACTTTTTTGCAATTGCTGGATTTACCGAAAGGGTCAAGTTTGTATATCATGCATATATGTTAGTAAATTGACAGTAAAATACAATACGTGGTTAAATATGCAAACTTCAATGGCATGCAAAAAAAATTAAACGTGAAACTGCATATCAAAATACATTTCGCATGCTTTTATATAACCTTAAGATTAAACTCTTGATGTCCAAGGCTCCATTTCAATAAAGATCGAAAGGGGTTATGGCTATTAATTTCTAAGCGTAAATCCTTTTTAGGAGGAATTTTCGTTTCAATAAAACTATCGAAGGATGATGAGGTAATAGTGTATTAAGTGTAGTAGCCCCAGTTATTGTTATTTGTGATGTTGAAGTGTCATTAATTTTGAAAAGGTAATTGTTACCGCTGTAGTCATAGGTGTAGTAACACTGCTGGTAGCTGTGGTTGGGCATAATAACATTGCCTGTGTTAGTGTCGGTATTGTAGTTGGTTCAGAGATGAAGTTCCCGTTGTGGTGACTGTACGTGCAACGGCGGTTTGAACTTGCCTGCGCCATATTACCGTGTGCTTACCAAAGTGAACTGTTTGGGTCTCATGTAGTGAACGGCACAGTCGCTTTACAGTCGAATTTGAATAAGGATCATAAATACGTACTCGTGGTCGAAATATCATGAAAAATAAGATCAATGGGCTCATGTAATCAACGCTTGTATCGTAAGTTCGCTTTTTAAAATTAATGTCACACAGAAGTCATAAAATCTTTTTCGAAAGTAAAAGTTTTATTTGTCAGTTTAGGCGAAGTTTTATTTTGATTTTGCAAGTAAAACTTTCAATTCAATGCGTGGCACCACTCTAGATAGGTTTTACTCAAGTCAGCACGTGTATTCTCTCCTATTCATGAACATCATAAAAAATGAGGTAATTAATAAAGACAATAGAATTTAGACAATAGAATTCAGAGGCTCAAAATGAGTATTCAAAGACATCACATACATTCAAGTTTATCAAATACTTAAAGGCCCGTTTAACAAAAGTATGAATCAATATTGCACATGGATCATTGGATTCAAACAGTGATAGTGTTTACGTTTATAAAATGTGTTAAGTACAATTGGCATGCACAACTTTTAACTATTACATGCATGTCTTAAAATAATAAGAATTTTAATGTGTCAACGACTTTGTTTAAGAATAGCAGAGACCATTTTACACATATTAACATTTTTTTTTATAAGTTGTGTTTACCAATTATTCACGTTTATATATGATTGGTTGTCTGTTCAAATACGTTTTATATACTGCCTACGATATATAAAAAATAGATACATCCGACTAAAACACGGAATCCACCCCTCCTACTAACACACGGAATTCACCCCTCCTACTTAAACACGGAATTCATCCCTAAGTTTGTTACATGTTTGGCATTTCCTTTCATTGACAGATTCCAATTAGCCGTTTCTATTCAAGGTATGGGGTGTCTTGTTCTAAACTTGATTAGTGGATAGAATAATAATTTTGGAGTTGAATGAAATACTTTTCAAAGCCAAATGACGTTTTGAAAATATTATTAAATTTGTTGCTAGCACTTTCAATTTATTATTATTATTGCTATTATTATTATTATTATTATTATTATTATTATTATTATTATTATTATTATTCGAATCTGAATCTGAAAAGCAAATGATCTTAGTCAGAATCCTAAATATGTAGTAAAACCTGTAAAGTCTGTAGTTGGCAACAAATTATTATGTTTTTCGTTTCCTCAACTGTGAACTCAACTTGAATTCTAGCTAAATGTTCAGTTTATACAAATAAATAAAAACATATATATTACCCTTAGATATTTTTATTTTACGACTGGGATCTTTATTTAAACACTTTGAAAATAAAAGTGATAACATTCTGAAAGGTATTTGACCGAGTTCCTATATCGTGCTGTGTTTTAGCCATGCCATGCAGACATTCGCAGTGTGTTTGGTAGGTTTAATCAAAGACACTGCATGAACTGTCGTGTTTTGTTAGCTGCCGATTGTTTTAAGATCGATTGTCATTTCCATTTACATTTTCTGGCATGGTCGATTGACAACGTACGCCGGAGACGGGTCGATAACCAGAAAAACTGATATTATGTTGTATTTGCTCATGTCTTCCACCTACGAAAAAAACGTGACAAGGAGCAACAGAAAGAACCTCTCAGCATCGTGAATGATTTATGGATAAACTATGCTCATGAACGAAAATACCAATCAAACAAACTACAACCTTGACATGAACATAATTATAACAGAGAATTGATAGAGACAGCTAGAAATGAAACAACGTACAATATTTATTTTTTATTATATTTTAATAGCAGTTCGTGCTCAAATTTTGTTTTGATTTGAAATAATTTTAGCTTAAATATGTTATATGTTAAAAAAGCGAAATTTCACCATCCGAAAAGCTCGTAAAACTGAATTTTTATTTTGCACGTTTCTTAAATCCACTGTTTTGCATTTGTATTGTGCATTAAAAACACTGCACATCAGAGCAACAAAATCTGCATTAGTATGTTACTTATTATCACTATTGTTGCACCGAGATGCAGTAATTGCGCTGATGGTAACATAGCAAACGTATCAGTGTGCAGTTCATAGACATATAAATATGTTTAATCGAAAATCAATAAAAACATTTAAGAAAAGTCATAGTATGACACTTGGCTGAACATTTGCTCGAAATTAGCATAATTTAATGTTTCACACTGGTTTTATATAACACGATCTGCTTGGTTACATGTGTAAGACTAAACATCCAGTGAACGTTACTGCTTCGAAGGTTAAGATTACGTCATATGGTGGGGTGACTTTCAGCTCAAAAGGCCACTATTAAAAGGGGTAACCCGGACCCTCCTTTGCTACATTTCATGTTATATACCAAAATGACCGGGAAGGTCTGAAGTTAATCAGACTGCCGGCATAAATTGGCATAAATGGCGGCGAGCCGAGAAAATCCAAGATGGCCGACAAAGATGGCCGCCAAAATCTGAAAATCAAATTTGCTCTTTTTTGCCTTGTTAATCGACCTTTTCATCTTGTTTCAACATTATTTTGCACCTAAACTGTAAGAATGATCATAGTTTATGCTTTTTGGTGATTACATAGGGGGAAAACGGGGAAAATATAACTTTTATACAAAAAAATATATAAAAAAATGCCCAAATTTTGCAAGGGAGTGTGGAATTCTAACATTTATCTTTTGAAAATTGCATCCAGTAACTTTTTCTTGTATTATAAGATAACTTTAATTACTTATACATAAATAAATATGTTTTTATATTAGTTTTAACCAATTTTTATCCAACCAAAAGCTGTTTCAGGTGGGTGGGGTAAATTGAAGCGGTTCTGAAACCGGACCAAAAATTGTGAATTTTCTTTAAGTTTCATTGTGAGGAAAAAACTGCTAGGTTGCATGCAACTGACACCTGCAATTATGTGGTATCAAAGCATGATTATCAGGGTAAAAGCATAAATTTGCATAAACAGTGGCGAGCTAAAATCATCCAAGATGGCTGACCTTTAGGTTGGATTCCCGGCAACATGGACAATTTTTCATGATTATATTTATAATAGTATTAAAAAGTGTATAAGTAGATGAATGTTAATTAATGAACAAATAACAAAATACTGATATTTAAACAATTGTATCATTTTTCAAAATAAATTAACTTCATTAAATCAATGATGGATAATATAATGACTTCCAAGATGGTTGCTAATATTTGATATCTTTGACAAAATAGCAGTAGGCACATACAAATAATTTTTACCATTTTGCATATGAGTATATACAAGTGCATCTTAATAACACTTCTGGGAACTAATAAAATCATAAAGCTAATTTAGCAGTCTTCTAACTCAACATCTGCAAGTTCAGTAAACAAGTTCTGACATGAACTTGTGTTTGTCAAGCACCCCTTTCAATCGCATGCTTCGGTACAAGGTTGCTCATTCGAACAACAAACACAATCATCTTTGCATGAATTATAGCAACTACAAACAAAATCACTTAGCAATTCAGGAGCAGCTGCAGCCTGCGTCATCATCTGAGGAATAAAAATCCTGAATGTGGATCAACAGTATAACCATAGTCCACTGGATCAGCCAATGGTGTTGGGGATAATGCACCTCTACAGATCAACAATTGGTACATACATCGAAGCAAGTGGAGCATGAAACTGTCATTGGTTGGAGGAAGTTTCCTTGGTTTTACTTTTGTTTTTGCAAGAACAAGATTTGTTCTTAAAACATTCAGTGATTTACAATTGTTTTGACCATACAACAAGCCAACAAAAACAACAACTGCTGCCTTTGTCTGAGGTAAAAGTGTGGACTGAGCCCAAGGTCTGCAAGATCACCGACTTGCTCTGACGATTTGGTCATGACTTGAAAAGCTCTCTTTTTACCAATACCAAATAATGAAGACCATGTATCACAGCCCGTGATACAAAATACCGGTAACAATATTTGTGTAACTTCTGGCTGAAGAGATTCAACTACGAAATAAACTGGAATATACCTTGTTCGATCAGAATACGCCACTTTACGACCCGTTTTGAAAAATATCTTTTCAACTCTCAACCGATCAAAATGATGTACAAGGAGAACAAACACGTCGGTGTCCGGACTAGCAACAACAATTGTATTTACACCTAAATCAGATGCATGTGCAACATGAAATATCAGTCGAAAATCTGCTTCCTCCTGGTCGGATGTTAGGCCACCAACAAATGCTACTGACAGACCGGTGACTTTTAAAGCCTTTGTACCCATACCACCAGCAACAAACAATGTCTCACCATTGACAAGAATATCATGGGCATGCAATGCAAGGTGTTCTGTATGAAATTTAGTCAACTCACTTTTACTCTTAGTGCTGGTCAGTATACTTTTCCAGTCCCTGATCTGCATATTTGGTTGAATTGTAACTGGCGCATGGGAAAGAGTTTCATCACGTTTTTGGCGCGTTTGGGCCTTCAAACTGTTAGTCATATACCTATCGAAAACCACATGGATGTGTTTGATACCATAACTGCTGGCTAATACACATCTCCAAAACTCTGAAGCCATTTCCGAGTAAGTGATTTGTCTATTTGATGAAGGTTGAAGCATTTGGACAATAGCCATCCCATCAAAGACAATACAATCAGAAGCAGCTGGGATACTGTAAATAACCTCATCTTTAACAAGACCTTCAATTTTGTCTAGGAAGTCGGATTTCTTTGTCATTGTTATGGAACCTTCATCAGTGAACAAACTAAGAGGGACTGGGACATTTTCAAATGATAAAACCCGTTGCAAAGGCACCTTTTTGAATGTATTAATGGCTAAAAGCCGAAGATACATCTCCTCACCATTCATCTGAACAGATTTTGTGGTCGAACAACAGACTTAGACAGAGCCATGGTTTTTATTTTAACCCGTGCCATTGGATCAAAGAATGACTTTTTTGTTGACTGGTCTTCTTCAACTATGAACCTCTCACTAACAAAGGTTTGCAGCAATCGTTTTCCTGTATCATGACAATTTAAAAGGCTCTCCTCCACCTCAAGCAGGGCTGCTACTCCTGTAGCAATGTTTACTAGCTTTTCAGGGGGAGACGAAAGAGAAAACGGATCTATAAATGATTCATTCTCAAAAAGGGACAACATCTGACTAACTGCACTATTGTAAGCATTTGTATGGAATGGAGTGTCTGTGTGATGTTTTGTTGATGTGGTCTGTCTGCGGTTTGCAAATGCTATGGCATACTTTGCGGTTAACGGTCTCGATAAAAACCACCGTGTTAATTCACTGTCATTGTGTTAACCCTATAATACCCCCAGAGGATTTGAGAGCCTTATTTTCTGTGACTTCAAGCACATAATTTATCCAGACGGCATTGAACGTGCCTTTTGTGAGTTTAGCAACAAACTGACCTTGATCGAAATTCTCTGTCAGGTGATCAGCAATTCAATTCATCTTCAACACCATGTATGTCATGAACCTGGCATAGATAGATCTATTTGAGGCAAACAAAAAAGGCAAAAGCATCTGTTTGGCATCCTGGTGAGCACTCCAAATACCATGTCTCGAGGAACATAGATACACTTTGATAGGCAAAGATACCTTAGTGAGATAGTCATCCCAAAATTTGAACAATGGTGACATTGATCTTCCCTCAGATCTGAATAACTCAATATGAGGAATCATCTCAGAATCGATCAATCCTGAAATGCTATCAAATTTATTGCTATCAGAGTCGGAACTTTGTTTCATAGAGGCAATCCTCTGAAAAAGATTGTGAGGAAACTCTTTCTTGTTTTGTTCAGCCCATGCTCTTAGCTGAAAGAGAAATCTTTGTTCAACACTTCATCAATCATGAGAATATCCCGCAAAGCTCGGTCAAAGTCTTTGCCAGACAATATATGATCAGCTGTCAACTTTGCAAAAACATCAGACTCTACCATCAACTGTTTCAACCCGCATCACCTCAGTTCAGGCCAGACTTGTCTCAAGACATATTTAATGTGCTTTGATTTTAATTTACTGGCTCCAATGTTAACATTTGTGTTTGTACAAATTCAATAAATCGATTTTTGATTTTTGAAAAATCAACAGTCTCCTTGTTTTCTATCATTTCATAATATTCAGATTTTAAAACTGCTTCAACTGCAACAAGATCACCACTACACCCAAGTAGCCTAGCATGTAACGCATGGTCATTTTTGGCTTCAGTCACTTTTAAAAGTTTGGTTATGAGTATAGAATTTTCATTTGTGGAGCCTTCCACTTTCGACCACTCATTTCTATGTTTGTTGCTACATCTTTTACTACAGATAAAACAGTTCTCTTTCCAATCAAATTCTTTTTTTGTGATCTG
This sequence comes from Mya arenaria, assembly GCF_026914265.1. Taxonomy (NCBI): domain Eukaryota; kingdom Metazoa; phylum Mollusca; class Bivalvia; order Myida; family Myidae; genus Mya; species Mya arenaria. Next base: position 32,310,039 of record NC_069130.1, on the reverse strand, counting down.
GTAAATTTGTTTGGTGTGTTGTCATTTTGTTGCTGATCAATCATGCCATTGCTATTATAGCCGTTATAAAATGGGTGCATAAACTTTGATCTGCATGCCTTATGGTAGTGAACTGCTATTAATTTTCATTGTCCCTTATCATAGACTCATACTCTACAAAACTTGCAGATATTTCATCATTTCTGCCTTTACAAGTTGTAAGCAATGAATCAAACTTCTTTGGATTAAGTGTAATTCTATTGCTTTGGAAACCTTTCTTACAAAAACAAAATGTTTCTGGAATGAATATTAATTTTCTCTTTTTTGTAGTGAATGGGACCGCCTCAGAAACGTCCATTATCAAACTTTCATACTGAAAATATAGTGGATATATTTGAAAGGATATAATTTACAGTTGCACCGTTTTTCATATATAGAATAGATTTATTTGCATTTCAAGCATATATTGTAATATTTATACTTATTCAGCTGTCTTATAGTGAACATACATGTAAACACATGTTTTTGAACCATTTTCACTCATAACATTATTGCAAATTATCAAAACAAATAGTCTAGGACACTCTCAATTCAACTTTTCAAGTTTCTGATCACATAAATAAACAATCCATCCATCTCTTAAATATTTTAACATTTTATACATGACAAAACACACTTACTATGTTTAAGAAGGAATAATGTTTAATATTCATTATAATTATACTCACTTTAGTGTCAAATGTTGAAAAAAGGCCTTTGTTAAACATGTTTTTAAATTTTCCCGCCGAAAAAACTTCCACGGTGCGGATGTAAAGTTTATCCCTTGAAAATGATCCTACCTGTATAAATGGCTTTTAATTTATAAAATCCTTAAATTAATATGCTTTGATCATACATAATTATAGATGGCAGTTTTGCAACTTAACAGTCTGTTCTCTCTAGTATATTCTGAACTAAATCCTGACCTGGTCCGAATTCAAACCGCTTCAATTTACCCCACCCACCCAAAAACAGATTTTGACAATTTATTACTTGGTGATAGATGGAAATAAATTTGTAAATTATGTATAAATGTTTATAGTTATCTTTTAATCTAAGAAATAGGTAATGGGTGCAATAAATAAAAAGATACAAATTAAAATAGAACCCTCATATGCAAAATTCTGGCAAAATTTTCACTATTTATTATGAAAAAATTGTAAATCTTTTATATTTTTACCTAGTTACATCCTGAAAAGACATAAACCAACTATATTCTTGCAAATGAGATGGAAAAATATGTAAAAATAAGATAAAAGTTATATTAACAAGGCAAAAAAGAGTATAGCTGATTTTCAGATTTTGGCGGCCATCTTTGTCGGCCATCTTGGATTTTCTCGGCTCGCCGCCATTTATGCCAATTTATGCCGGCAGTCTGATAAACTTCAGACCTTCCCGGTTATTTTGGCATATAACATGAAATGTAGCAAAGGGGGGTCAGGGTCCCTGTTTTCAAAAGTGCTGAAAGTCACCCTACCAATACGTCCAAGAACGTTTCTTTGAAGACATTGTCATACTAGGGATCATTTTAATTGTATGTATATATCTGTTAACATTACCACCCTTCTACACATTCTTATAACAGTGGATATATAATAGTAAATCCATCTAAGCCCGATTTAGATGTTAAATTGGTATGTATTAAAATGCGTCCGGATTTATGTATATACGAGCAGTATTGACGACTAAACAGCAGCAAATAGGTTATGTGTTCTTTATTTAAATGTATAACATAGAACATATCTTGTTTTTTTTTCCTTTATAAATTAATGCAATCAGCCGACTAGAACTGCCGAGTGTTGTGATTCCGACTGCATTTCTGAAAAAACAAACAACGGAATAAGTGAGTGATTGTGGTGATTGATTAGTAATAGAGTAGTTAGTCCCAAGTTAGTAGTTAGTAGTAAGTCTTTTTGGTGTCCCTATGGATGACTATGCGGGCATGGACATACTCTCTTTTATGACTCAGACTATCTCTTAACTGAAGAAATGTTTAGAAGATTTTCAAAAGAGAAACACGTAAAATGTTGATAAGTAGACTTATACACATATCAACAACATGAAAACGTCAGTCGATTGTCAACATTTTCACTAGCACTGTAAATAAACAACACACTATCTACTGGTAAGGAATTACACTTTTTTATTATATACAATTTTCTAAAATTCGAGACTACTCACTAAATTCACAGAGCCCGTAGTGATGGTCTTCTCCATTACCGAATATGAACAAACCGGGAGAACAATCACCGTCGTCCCAGACACCCCCTCTCGCCGGGTCCAAGATCACACAGTCTTTAGAGCCATGGTCAACATGGCCACTCACCCAGTTGGTATAGGTAACCTTTTCACCTGACAATCATACAGACATATCTAACAAGATATAGAAATGGTTCGATCTAAACAGTACGATGATACAGATATACGACATTACAATAGACAAAATATCTCAATCGTCCCAGACTCCCGTCTCAGATTTCAAGATCACACAGTCTTGAGTTTGATGGTCACGATGGCCGATAACCCATCTTCTCACCTGACAATGATAGAGATATTTAAAGGCCACCTTCTCAATTCAACAATAATGCATATAATGCGATACTAGATATGGCGGAGGTATGATATCAATCTTTCCGGACTTCCTATTGACAAGTCCAAGATTACACAGTCTGAGTGTGGTCAACATGGTCGCCCACTTAGTTGGTATATTTTCATTTAAAGGCCACCTTCTCAATTCAACAATAATGCATATAATGCGATACTAGATATGGCGGAGGTATGATATCAATCTTTCCGGACTTCCTATTGACAAGTCCAAGATTACACAGTCTGAGTGTGGTCAACATGGCCGCCCACTTAGTTGGTATATTTTCATTTAAAGGCCACCTTCTCAATTCAACAATAATGCATATAATGCGATACTAGATATGGCGGAGGTATGATATCAATCTTTCCGGACTTCCTATTGACAAGTCCAAGATTACACAGTCTGAGTGTGGTCAACATGGTCGCCCACTTAGTTGGTATATTTAGACACTTGTCTCATCTAACAAGACTAATTTTAATGCAAAGCATCAAAGACGTCGTGTATGTTTTTGTTACATGAATAAAAGGAAGCAGATGCAGTTCACCAGAAAACAGAGTAGGGGGGTCCTGGATAGTAGCATTTTTCAGCATTTAACGAAAACTGACCTTGACCTTTGACCAGCTGACGTCAAAATAGTTAGGGTTTTGGTCATGTTTGAGGGACCTCTGCATTTTTCAATTATTGATAGGAAAGTGCGTCTTTTTAGCTTACGATAACAACGACCTTGGTCTGTGACCCACTGATCTCAAAAGCAATAAGGTTCATTTGCTGGTCATGACCAACCGGTCGACAAAGTTAGAGGTCGTTGGGCCATAGCGATCTTCAGATATTGATCGGAGACCGATATTTAGCATATGTTCAGCATATGTTCATCATCAACTTTACCTTTGATCCACTAAACTAAACAATTATATGTTTCATCTGCTGGTCATGACTTATGGCACTACCACGTTTGAGGTCCCTGAGCCAAAATGTTCTTCAGATATATTTTCAACTGATGGTCACCACGACCTGTAACTACTGACCTCAAGAACCCTGAGGCTAAGTGGTCTTCTGATATTGATCGAAAACTGATTTTCACCTAAAAATAATCTTTAGGTCACAACGACATTGACATTTGACCATATTACCTCAATATCAAAAGGCATTATTTCCTTATGATTAGCGACTTGCCTTTAAAGTTTAGTCATGGTCAAATTAAGAATAATATACATTTTTGTAAGTTAAAATTATATGTACATTTGTATTACAAAAAATAAAGGAAATAAAATATTTCCGAACTAATCTAAGTTATGACATTATATGACCAGTGAGATACTTAACCTCACAAGAATCCTATACGTCTAAATTCCCAGGCCCAGCATCTTTAGTAATGTTACGTATCGAAAAGTGACTTCTCTTTACCGTTTTGACATTTATTTTAAGAACCCAGTTTTATTTTTCGAATTTATCGTATTAACAAACATGCTATACAACCGAAAGTTAAGTCTAACTTTAGCAAAAATATTTTTATATATATATATATATATATATATATATACAAATTTTAACTAGGTAGTATTGTGTTAAAATATTTTTTAAATTTATAATTACCACACTTATACCTTTATTTTTATTTATTTTTTTCAATTAAAAGCCAAATAATATTAATTTGAAGAAATAGAGAATATAGGACAATGATACGACCAAGCTTATAGCATAGTTAGGGTTACGTATAATTCCTACATTGTATCATTTATACCGTTTTATGTAATGAATTGTCATTGAATTTTCAAGTTCAAATTTATTTAAATATCAGATTATTTTATATTTATAGCAATGCATCCTCCTTAATTTGTTCTGAGCTTTGATGAATCGGGTCCTAAGGTTCGTGAACCAAGCTATATAAACCGTAATCTACGAGTTTGGGGACAAGTGATTATTTTAAATACCCATTAAACGTGTCCAAATGTGTGTAATAATAAAGACATACGTTTTGTATTTTAATCTTTCTTTTTTCGTTAATCAGCTTATACAATTGTTTGATCATAATGGTTGTTTTTATCAAATATATTTAATAGTTTTTATTATACAACAATAGGGTTATCTGCTCCATATGTATCACATTACTCTCCATGGTTCAACATTGAAACCTATTCAAAACTTGTTCCAAACGTTTCCACGCTCAACGTCAATAATACATGTATACGAGCATACAAGACTACTGTGGTATATACTGCTGTTTCGAATCATATCGTATAATTGCATCAGACGCTGTCGAAGACTAACACCAGTTCATGCATGAAACGGGATAAACTCCGGTGATTGGACAGAGAACATACATGTATACATTTACAATGCCGACTCTGTTTAGGAGAGCCAATCAGTTAACAAATATTCCGAAAATGAAAGGGCCATGTTGCGGTTAAAGGTGTAGTAAGAACTGTACATTGTTTCTCCGAATGACTTCCCATGCTACTAGGCAAATGAAGACAAAAAGCACGAACCGCGTAACTTTTGAACACAGTTCGATTCGTTTAAAAATAAGTATTGAGCATGTTCGAAAAGTTTAAATTTCAGATCTTACTTTTAAATTAATGGAAGTGTAATTCAACATAATTTCTGTTAAAATTTCTCCGATGAATTTGTTAATAGATATAGCAAAATGAAAGAATATGCAACTAACCAAACGAAAATATTTACATGTGCACATCACGTCACATGTGCACATCACGTCACCTGTGCACATCACGATGTATTCATTGAACCTAATAACTCGTTTACCAGGGATTTAATAAACATAATATCTTACATACCAGAGAGCCAGTGGTAGACGCCTTCAGATCCTTTGTCAAACAATCCGACCCACACCGTGGATCGTGGACCATGTCGCATCATGAAGCCCTGGATGTATTGTTGCTCAGTGGCGTCGTTGATGGACACAAGATGGCCGCCTGACCTTCGGCAGATATCATCAGCGTTACCCCAGGTCATCGTGGTTTTGAGCAGTTCGTAACAGCTTTGGTTGAATTGTCCAACGGTTAAATGGTTTGTCTGGGCGTAATACTGCACACGGCTAGGACAAACGCGAACATCGCCTAAAATTGTACATTTTGTTTCGAATGTTGTTTTATTGAAACATTTCTAATTTTCTGTATAATTTTTACCAACTCACTTTTAACGACAAATGTGAAAAATTGTCCGGTAATCTTATTTTGTAGACCGTGTCCGGAAAATACACAGAATAAATACAAATAGAGGATACTTTAGAGGATAGAGGGTTTTCTTCAGTGTAAGATAGCAATACATTTAACCGAATGAGCACCAAATGTTATATTTGACGAGTGACGTAGCGAGGTGAAATACTTTGCTACTTTAAAATGAAACAAACATTTTTTCTTTGTAGTTTTTCAGAAAGGTGCGCCAATTGTATACGAACTCAACGTTATTTCGTCGTTTAAATTGTGTCCCATTCCTGTGCGTGATGAAGTTTGATTTGGACATGAGAAAGGGCTAAACCTTCAAAACATTGACAAAATAATTCAGTGGCATATTGAAAAGTATTAGAGTACACCCTGTTACCGTCAGTGTCAACTTGTGTATTTGGTACAGCAGTGGTGGTGGCAGCTAACAAACTTGTGGCTGAAAAAATATCATTGTATTGATTTTTAACTGCAACTGTTTTCGTTTAATTATTGTTAATATAGATTTGAATGACGGAATAATAATCACGTTTCAACATCGAAAAACATGTAATTTGTCATTTTATGAAAACGCTTGGGAAAAAGCGTACAAATTAACTCAAATACTAACAATTACGCTAACCAAATTCACATATGTAGCCAAAGTCTTCCCCACAACGCACATCTTCCCACTGTCCACTATACGCCGTATCCATCCTGACACAGTCTTCGTGGAGGATAATCTCGGGTAGTGGAGAATCCCTACCTGGATGCCAATGTGTGTAGCTCACGGGATATCCTGCATTAAACACATTGGCATATGGTTCACTCGCAACAAAGCACCAATGTTAAATGTTAAATTTATATGATTTAAAGAAGGCAAATGCAAATAAACACATATATAAATAAAAGTGATCTTGCAAATCATTCAGTTGTTTATTACTAAAATGCTATGTTCGAATAAGCTCTCTGAAGTCGACTGACTTTTCAAACCACAAGGGCAGCAGGGTGTATTGTTTTGACACAACCCGTTAACCACGCCCCTTCCCCCATTTTTTTTTAAAATGATGGGGGAACTGTTACAAATGATAACAAAAAAAATGAAAAAAATATTTTTTTGAATTTTTAGTCTATGATCTTTGTAAAGATTGACGACTTGCCCCTGCATTTCCCAATATTTGCTGAGATGGACAAGTTCAAGACAGGTATCGAGATAGATATATGGTTAATCTCAGACACAAATGTTGAATTGATGATGCAATAGCGGGATAATGCATTGTAGTCTGGAAAACTTGGATGAAATTAGCGGGTAGTTGGCTCGTCGAGTAGCATGTTTTTTTGCATTTCGGGTTTGAAATGGCATTTGTTTTCGGTTAAAGTGTACATTTTCTTTAAGATTGTTATAAACTCTACAAGGAAATACAAAATTGTAGAGTTTGGTTGCGATTTAACAAAGTTATGGCTTCTTGAACATGCTCATCTCGGCAAATATAGGGCAATACAGTGGCAAGTCGTCACTCTTTACATAGTTTATAGAATAAAAAAATCTTTTTTAGGTAATCATAAGTAACAGTTCCCCAATCATTATTAATAACCCTGGGACGTTGGGGGAAAATGGGGTGGGGGATGGGCGTGGTCAAAGTGGTGTGTCAAAACAACGCTCTCTGCCCCTGTTTTTCAAATTATTGCACTTCATTATGTCAGTAAAAAACGACGCAAGAAAGTTTTATTGAAATGTACAAAACTGCGTTATATCGACAACTTTCATAACATAACAAGTATAAATCATGTATTCCCAAACGCCTGCCGAAATCCTACCCCCAGGCACGTTTGGTAGCCGATAACTGGGTAATCCTCATTATCGGGTTCCATGGGAACCTTGGGACGGATCCTTGGGACGGATATTCCATCCACACCTTGGGACCAGACCTTGGGACGTTCCTTGGGACGGATTTTCCATCCACACCAGAAAATTATATTATAATTTTATCTGACAACTATCTCAGCCTCTATATTATAATGTAAAGGAAGAAGAAACTAACCTTGCATGCATTTAACAAGACAACATTTTGAAATCGTGGACAAATATTTACATTTTTTTTGTAATGTGAAACTTGATGTGAAAGATGAGAAGTCTATAAGACTCACCTGAGCTCCAAACAAAATGCTCCTCTGTATCGCGGTCGTTTAGCCCAATCCAGACATGGTTATGATGGTACTGCTTCACAACGTCGTAAAGGCGATTCTGTTGATTATCGTTCTCGATATGTACAAGATGACCCCCTCTTCTCTGACAATCGCCTTCAGCAGACGTCCATGATGTTGGGGTATGGACCAATTCATAGCATGTGTTGTCCATAGTAAACAGTTGACCGTGGAAGGTTATGGCATGTTGAAAATACTTTTCTGCACAACCATATTGAACTGAAAAGTAAGATTACGAAATGACTGACTTATTGAGTATATCACGCATGTAAGACTTCAAATTAAAGTGAAACCAATTTAACTGCCTTGTCCATTACATAACCAAAAAGGTAATGCTATGTTTAGAATAATCCTACTCTTAGAGGTTCACTGACATGTGCAACAAGAATGTGTGTTCGTGCAATTTCATATTCACTATAATTGCTCCGTACCTCCTGGAATAGCAGAAGTTGCAATGGTGGAATCCATAACGGTGGTTGTTGTTGTTACAGTAGATGATGTAGTCGATGACGTAGTTGTAGATTCTGTATATGGAACAGGGGTTTGACCTTGAGTAGTGGTTGTTGGTGTTGAAGGAGTCGTCATTTCTGTAGAGGTGGTGACTGTAGTCGTTGCTGTGGTCGGTGACGGCGTGGTCTCTGTTGTTGAGGTAGTAGAAGGTGGAGTCGATGTTGTCATCATCCCCGTTGTTGTGATAGTGTGTGCCACAACGCTTACACTGTTGCTGGGTGAAGGGGTCGATGTTGTGGTCACTAGATGAACGAAAGCAATGACACATGAATTAAATGGAAAACATAACATCACATCTCGACACATTTTGGCAAATCGAGTTTCTGAATTATTGTAATTTCATTTGTTTCAATCATTCACATAACACATAGTGTTTTCAGTTAGATATGGGTTTTTATTACTTTTTTACGAGTTACATAGGTACGATCGTAAAAATACAAACATAACGTTATCAACAAATGCATTTTGTCTTTGATGCAAGTACACATGCGTATACGAGAGAATAATGCACCAGTCAATTGTAACCACGCCCCCGCCCCAGGTCCGGGGGTATACCGGGATAGCAGGGGAAAAGGGCCGTGTTTTTATTTTCCAGGTGGCCCCGCAGGGCCGGGTGACCGCGGTGGTTTTGTCTTAGCGCCAAATTTAGCGGAGATTGGGCCTTATATAGAGTGTCTGGGGTGCGGGGGCATTTGGCCGGGGTTTTACCATCAGTTCGTCCGCGCAGGAAGGGGATTTTACCCGTGGTTGGCTGGACCGAAAGTCAAAGTCCCCGCTATTCCCCGGACCTGGGGGCCGTGGTTACAATTGACTGGTGCATTAAAAGGTTATCTTATCTATATCATACCTATATCAGCATCCGGAGGGGCACCGGGACAGGTCTGGACCTGAACGTTTTCTGCCTCCTCCACGTAACCAAGCTAGGCATCGATATAATGAATAATCTGATAACAATACATTTCGTATGTGTATTTAAAGGAATAATGTTCGTGACAGAAATGTGTCACACAAGGTGCCGTTGAAGAAATTAAATATATGTGAAAGAAACAACCTATTTTGTATGTAAGAAACGAACAGATAATGTTAATATCGTATGAATCCCGGTGATGATCAAACATCATTTATGACAGAGATCCGTTATATATATTTATATATATATATACTTAAATGTGCCCCTTCTTTGTGTATATAAAGTTGATCGATTCGTATATCAATTGTTTTCAATAAAAAACTGTCTCTATGACTTCAGCGGTCCATATAATGACTTTGTCCGCTGACGTCATAAAACTGGTGAGTCCTGCTTGCAATTTTCACAACGACGTTTTTTCGCAAGTAAACATTTTTAGATTTCTTCAATAAACAAATCAAAGGCGCTTTAAAATCTTTAAATGGTAAGTGTTCGGTTTAATTTAAGAAATATTACGCACCACTTCAGGCCATATAGCATAATAAAGACCGACCAGTCAGCCCCCCGAAGATAAATGGACCACGGCTAACTCCTCGCTCCATATACACCTTCGTGGGGCGGGGGGGGGGGACTAGACGGTCCATATAATGTCATATGACCCTCAGTAGTCAGTAATATTTATTTAATATCAAACTGTGAGACGTTTGTAGCTTTATATATAATGTGTACATGCCTTGGAATCGCATCTTGAACATTCGTTTAATGTTGCGTATACACAGACACGTTATGCTAATTGTTTGATTATAAGTATCGTTTATTTGTATTTTTGTTTTGTTCTCAATTTTGAAATAATGTTTTTATTCCTTGTCAGTGCACTTTGCGTATCGACATTCGGGTTTCAGTTAACTTAATTTTCCCATTGACGAAAACGGATTAATAAGTAAGACTATAACACTAACACTAGCGCAAACAGCGAATTGTGATAGTGTCAGAAAACGATCAGTCAACCCAACGAATTTCCAATATACACGAGTACTGGAACCGACATCTAAACATTTATCAAACAACTGGGGAAATATTCAAAAATATATTGAGTTAGAGACATAGACTCAGAAAAGCTGAAGCCTCCTTTTGTTTTAACAATACTATTGCAGGAGTAAAGATGCTAACAATTGTTGCACATGTTACACATGAGAACTAATCAACACTCAAACAGATATCTTTTGTAAAACTGTTATATTATAGATATTTTTAAACAATTGAGTTTCATTTTCTGAGCCTGAGTCTCCATTCGGAGCTCCTCGGCCATTTTATCGAAAACCAACCTCGGATGTATTTAGACGGTTTACGTACTCAAAAAGCGGTACATTTAAGTCCGCTGCAAGTAGACCGCGTAGTAATTTTATTTAGCAGTTCAACTTTATGACATAACTCTTGGGATTCTTAATTATGTTTGCAATAATACACTACACTGGCAGTCAATTAAAACTTTGATCAATGAATACAACTCTAAAACACTAGATTTAATTAATGATATAATTAAAAAAATTACGAACTACTTCGACTGATGTACCGGCATACATCCGAGGTTGTTTTCGATAAAAATGGCCGAGGAGTTCCGAATGCCTGAATCTTTAACTCCGAATCAGACGTTAGTAAATACGGGCTTCGATCACGCATCGTCGACAAAGACGTCATTCTTGATGAAAGGCATTCCCAATAGAAGACACTTTTACACGAAGTGGGTCATATATGAACAGCATCAGAATTGTAATATGTGTGTATGACTCTTAAGTTGCGAATAGCGGTTTTGTTATCACAGGCTGTAAAACAAAACTTACAAGAACTTATTGTGGGTGCATTCCATTCCTTAAATCATACCTCTAATCTAACACTCATCTGAGGCTCTCATAGCTTAAAGTACCCGAGTTGACTATCAACCAGTTGTTTCAATCAGACATCAGTAGTTTCAAGGGCAGTAATGTCAGGTGCGTCCATGCTTCCGGTTCATTGTTTTGAGTGATACACGTCCTCGATTCGGTAAGTATTACCACTGTTTTTTTTATATGTTTCAACGATAATTTTTAGAAACGACCTTGTGCACCGAATGAAGAGCAATTGCTCGTTTACGAAAATATCTCGTGAAAGCAATGCACGTTCTTACTGGGCTTCCCGACTCACTCAATGCATTTTTTGCTACAAAACAACTATATAATACCCTTCTATTGCGTACAAACCCCACACGATGCTTTGTTTTGGACAATTACAGTATTGCTATTGTTTTCCGAATGCAGACAGTCAATTTTGGAGTTAAATCGGCTTATTTACGAAAATGCTTGCTGGTTCATTCTGTACATATTTAGAACCTATGCTCATCCCAAATCTTGAAGATCAATGGCACATTAAAATAACGAATAAAAGGCGTCGACCTTTTTTAATTCATGTATATGTTCTTAACACGTCTAAGAAGGGTAATTTGGTACAGGCAATATGTGTAAACCTCGTGATAACTTACGTCATATATGCTTTCTAAAAACTATCGTTAAAACATAAAGAAAACAGTGGTAATACTCACCGAATCGAGGACGTCTAATCACTCAAAACAATGAACCGGGAAGCATGGACGCACCTGACATTACTGCCCTTGAATTTAATTTAATACAGTTTATGATTTCGGTCCTAACTGTAAGACCCACTTCATTGCAGAATCTGTCGGATCTGTGATCATTTTCCAGAATGAATTCACACATACTCGTAAATATTCCACTCTAAAAATTATTGATGAGTGATAGGTATAATACAATAGGGCGTGTTAGCGATCGGGATTTCAGTCGTTTTGCCAAAGTTTTGCCATAGATAATTATAACGTACCTTGTGTTCAAACTGCACTGAGTGCCAGTGGGGGTCACTGGTAGCTGCACCCAATGCCTTACAGTCAAACTCGAACATGGAACCGAGAACTGTACTCGAGTTTGACATCTGGTGGAGAATAAAATGTACTTAATAGTTTCAACTTGGCACTTCTGTTTATAGTATGTTAGTTGGTGTCCTGAAGAATTATACAGACTGATAAAGAATTAGTACATATATCAACAATCGAATGACAATCCATTTTAAAGCTGCACTCTCACAGATTGAACGTTTTGACAACTTTTTTATTTTTGTCTTGGAACAAACCAATATTTGCGAAAATACAAGAAAACCAGTTATATAAGACTGCTGACAAAAAAAAGATCGCAGATTTTAATATCTATGTTCAAAAATTGATGTTTTATGCATTAAAATTTTAATTTTCGAATCGAAATATGAAAATGCGCGACCCGACTTTTTGTCAGCAGTTTTATATCTTTGGTTTGCAGATATTACGCAATAATTTGCTCTTTCAAAGACAAAAAATAAAAAAAAGCTGTAAAAATGTTATATTTGTGAGAGTGCAGCTTTAAGATCAATGCAACAAACTTTTTTTTGGCCTAGAAAGAGCAATTTTTTACGTAAGTATCTGCAAACGAATGATATAAAATTGCTGACAAAAGATCAGATTGTAGATTTTCATATTTCCGTTCGAAAAATAATGTTTTATGGCTTAAACCGTTAGTACATTATTTTTCGAACGGAAATATGAAAATCCGTAATCTGATCTTTTGTCAGCAATCTTATATAATTTGTTTGCAGATACTTACGCAAAAAATGCATAAAACATCAATTTTTGAACGTAAATATAAAAATGTGCGATCTATTTTTTGTCAGCAGTCTTATATAACTGGTTTCCATGGATTTTCGTAAAAATTGGCTCGTTCCAAGACAAAAAAAGTAAAAAAAATATTGTCAAAACGTTCAATCTGTGAGAGTGCAGCTTTAAGTATCAGCTTTGAAATAAGAATATTTACTTATTGAAGAAATGCGTATGAAAAAATCAACAATTCGATAAAGTGCAGTTAAATTTGGTCAATAAAACCGTAGGCGGCAGTTGCGTTGACATGTCCCAATTGAGGTCGAAAACAAACTAACGTTGTATTACTGACCTGGTAGCGATTTTTGAATATATTTTGCGTGTGAGTAGGTTGTTAACTTTTGTTGTATTGCCTGCGACAGTTTTTGTACCCAGTCCGTCGTTTTATTTTACGAAAATAGCAAAATGTTTTGAAAACACAGATTCCGATGGTGATTAGGATTTGCCTTCCCAGGGCTTCTCGGAGTTTTGGTCTTAAAATATCAAAACGTATTATATTCTGAGAAGAATGCAAGATGTTTGGAGACAATTGGTTAACAAAATAAGTTAATTACGAGCTTTACAGAAACACCATTGTCCGTACGAGAGCCTTTTATTGGAATATTAGAATGTTTTGGGGAAAAATAATTATTGGTATTGTTGGTTATATTTAGGGTTTTAAAATTTTGTTCCTTAAGAAATTACTGAGTTTTTAATGAGTGTGGTGTGGCCATAGGGTTGGTCATGTCAACGTAACTGCCACCTGTGCATAACACGAGTGCATGGATGTCCTTCTACAATTTTATCTTAATTACTACCTCCACTAACCTGTTCATACACTTGTATTTCGATATTGTAGTTCCAAATACAATCGTAGTCGGCTCGGATCACTAGAGCTGTGAGGACCGCGAGAAACACGTGTGTCCACATGACGAACTCTTCAAAACTCAATTAAAAATGTTAATTTTCACGAGATTGTTCAAGCAGGTGTCATAATCTATTCAGAAAGCTACGTTTAATTTTGTTCATCTATGGTATCATATAATTTCATAACAGTATAAATGAAAATATCTGCCGTCGCTTCGGGAATCCATTCTGGATCTCTTGAGTGCCATTCAGAACTACAGTGTAATAAATAGGGAGCGGATACTTGTCCACATTCTTCATTCTCCATGTGTATTGCAATAAGACGGTTCACCAACGACATGGTCATAGAATAGTTGTATAATGTACGTACATGGCAAAATCTAATTCAACGGTATAGTATATATTGATTATATAAATATCAGTTTGAACAGCTATAAATTATATGAAATAAGTTTAAATTCACATGAAAGGGGGTAAAATACTTACAGGTAAGGACGAAATTCGTTCGCTGAAATGTGCTGTCAGAAAACACTGACCTACCGCTACGTCCGATATAGGTTTTGAAAGATAGTTTGCTCCTATAAATGGCCAAGAGTATACGATAAGAATTTAATGTTCTAAACCGATAACAGCGCATTCAACCTGAAGTCAGTACATCATTATGGCCTAAATAAGGAACAGAAACAGGGAAAGTAGCAACAGACCGTATATTATAAATAAACTGGTAGTATTTACAAGTGATACAAATAAGCACCTTTATTATTGTTGAGCTCTGTTTAGCTGAACAACAAAGCCAAAATGTTTAATGACCAATACAATTTACTCGCGATTCTTAGGTGGCCGTTAGCATGACTACACAGTCTGTTGTAAGAATGTTGTTAATTCTTTGGTGAAAATGAAGTCGGTCTAAATGTTAATGTTATTGGTAAACGTAGCTATCAAATTACAACTATCAACAATCAAATAGTTTTAATGCACAAACTATTCACGACATTGTATCCAGTTTTATACATTTCACTGTTGTTCTGCATGAACTTCGATGTAAATACTTCAACCGATTTCTTTATATTTTCAACGTTTTAAAAATGCTTGTAGGTAGCCTTATAAGTCAAGTAAGATCCCCTCTTACTTTAAATTTATATACAAATGCATTTTTTTAAATTATAACTTAAATTTAGGTATCAATGAAAACATGTGTTTAATTTAGAATACAATTTACTTACAACTGTCTCTATGGTTGAGGATTGAGTTCCTCTAAATGTAGTTATGAGCGCTCCAGATGACGTGGTTACCACACATCAACCGGATATGCGTATTTGTCTCCATCTTTTATATGCCAACCTGGCCTTGTGTCCATCCCAGTACATCCGATCACTCTCCTTTAAACAGAACAATGACACATTCCCATAAACATTCGCCAAATCGAATATGCCGGTACATCAGTAGAAATAGTTCGTAAAAAAATAAATAAAAGTATTAATTAATAATAATGTGTTAACGATTATTTTGTATTACTAAGTTTAAATTGGTTGCTAGTGAAGTATGTTATTGCATAAATAATAAAGATTCCCAAGCGTGAAGTCATCAAATTAAACTGCTAAATTAAAATTCCTGAGCATCTACTTACAGCATAGTTAAATGTAGTAAAGATTTCTGACATTGTAAACTGTCCATATACATCCGAGGTCATCCGAATGTTTCATAAACTATATTCAAAACGTCACTTATATTAACAGCAAAATGCAACATATTTTCAAGAGCTTTCTTCGATAACACTTTTCATTCTCGTACCGAACCTGATGAACTACTGAAGCGATGGCAAAATAACACTGCGGAGAACACATGCCACCCTGGCCCGGGGACCATTCCATGTTCACGGAAATTGGCATATTCAAACACAATTCACAAATCCATCAATACAAGCATCAATGTTGTGTGTATTTTAGGTATAATAACGTTTATTAATACAGCATTTTCATGCTAACTGACGTAGAATGTTACTTCGCAAGTGTCTTTCGTATTTCTATTACTTGTCTAAATTTGAACAAGATATCTAAAAAAATTAAGGAAAATCTGCAAGTTTAAAAAAGATAAGCGTTAAATTCTGAGAAAGCCTAAAATCAATCTGGCGCTGGCTGGAATGTTCTGTGACATATTTGGTGCTGAAATGGTTTACAATACGGTGTAGGATTTTTGTAAATTCTATTCCAGAACTAAGATGGCTACCAAGGCCAATCGTGTAGTCATTGCAAGAGTGATAGCTGTAGTTTATATTTGATTGCAAATGCCTATATTTATTTTGTGAGTTATTTTTCAAGTCACCTTGTCTAGTCATTTCCATGGCATGAGATATGACAATGTATTTTAATAGAGAGTTATTTTTAACCAAGTTTTCCTAAGGATAAGTGGAAAACCTAGTTAATAGATTTGGATATGCCATTGGGCAGGAAGGTGGCTGTGACCATTGACGCTTGTGTCCTGGCTTAAACTTAGCCATGCATAGGGTATTTTGAAAAAAAAAAGAAGCAAAAAGGTTTAAAAAACTGGAAAACTGTGGGTTTGAGTTCTCTCATTTATTAAATATTTTAAAGAAATACATTTGCTTGATCTCAAATAGCATTTGTTTGATCTCAAAACTAATATTTGTATAGAATTATCTTTTAGTGTTACCATTCTTTCACTGGATGTTATCCTTGTACTGTTTACAATATCATAGTTAATAAGTGAATAGAATGTGAGCAAAAGTGAGTTAAAAGACTATATATATTTGTTCGCTCTTCGCTCGCTCCTCTTTATAGCTAAATGCAAATCAAATAGTTTTATTATTTTTCGCTCGCTCGCCCCATTATTTTTTGGAAAAAATCCGATGAACAAGTTATCAATTTGGTGTGGCCTTGACATCTTTATTTCAAGGGCGTAAATGAAGACACAAATACATATCTTCTGAATAAATATAAACAAAACCATGTACGGATGATATATACATGTGTGCATAAAGTAGAACGGACAGGTAAAGTACATTTCCCAATATGGTAACGCTTGCACAGATTCTGATTAGGCGGAATTTGAAAGCTAAACGTTAAAATTCTTTACGATTTAGCATGGTCGATGAACCGTTTTATTAGCTGCAAATGTGAGTTGTATTCTAAAGGTATTATCCAGGTGAATTATCAGCTATTATAGTATATATTTCAGGTAAACATTGCGTGAATGGGAATAATTATGTTTTATGTTGTTTTGTTATGTTTACTGCATTAATAAACAATGAGTTAAGCTGTTTTCTTTAATTTAATCGATATTGGATTAAATGTTCACCTGACTTTTTTTTTAATGTGTTGAAGGTGACATTAGTAAAATTGTATTACGATTGCCCCCGAGTTGTTTTATTTTTAGAACACTACACATATCCGGATGTTGCTATTTTTAGAACCAGAAGGTATTTCCCCGCTATTCATAGGTCAATAATGGAATTTCTACATCGTCGATTAATAGTTGGAAACTCGGTTTTGTCATGAATATTTTAAACAAAAAATGGCAGAAAACATGTAAAAATGGTCAAAATTTTAAACAGGTCTGAGTAAACATTTGATTACCTCATTATAATAAGCTGTCATTGTAGTCTACAAAAATAGTTATGTGCAAAGAATATAACAAATACTTATTTATTCAACAGTTTTAATACTGAAACTTTGATTTCTTATCACTTTATGAATAACAGGATGAATTTGATACAAGAAACAACAACAGAGTTTCAACTTTAATTAACTTACAAACACTTTGATAAGAACAGGTAATTATAGTACTGATTTGTTGCATATTAAAGTAACCCCGTACTATTAACAGAATATAACCATCATAACTTCTGAAAACATGAAATGTCAACATGTTTCACTCCTGACGTGTATGTCAACTTAAACACTAGGAATGAATCCTTCTGCATGTGCAACCTGTGGTATGTTGATCTCAATTTTGATTCCACAACCAGGCAACAGTGTACCGTAGGCTGAGTTAGAGTTTGTAAAATATCATGTACTGACTGCCAGGAACCATCATCATTTGACCATGTACCGTATACCCTCCCGGCCGGCCTGTCTTCTGGATTAACCTTAACTCTATATACTTGTTTTATCCAACTTAATTACCTGTAAATTTATGTAAATTTCAAGATTATATGTGGAAAATAGAGCTAAATAGTACACATGAATAATAACATTAACATCCTATCTCATCCTATTTGCCTATCTTATGTAAGAAGTGTCAGTTTCTAAAAACTTATTTTTAGTATCTCATTAGCCATATATACAGATATAAGGGCCATAGATAATGCTTGTTTCTACGTAAGCTCAGTTTGACTGCAACAAAGTCCTGGGGTGCATAACTGAAGTATGGAGATCAAAATTAATCTATTAATTTGGTCATGTACATTTTATATCTGTCATTTTTTTAAATCAAAACTTAGTTGTTAGAGTAAAAATAATTGTTTGTAAATGCTTGAAACTCACCTTACTGCATTTGTTCTACTACAAGTTATATAAAAAAGAATTAAAACAAAAATCATTTATAAGTAATTCTACAACTTCACAAGTTATTATACTTTTGTTCAACATTATTTGAATGCCTGTGGCATAATTTACTTAGAAGCATTATGTGATACTCATTTATTTATAAAAGCATTTATGTGATATTCATTTATTTATAAAAACAATTTTGTGATACTCATTTATTTATAAAAGCATTTCTGTGATATTCATTTATTTATAAAAGCATTTTTGTGACATTTATTATTAAAGCATGTATGTACCTGTTCATGTCCCACTTCACTTTGCCATTTACAGTGTTATTTGTGCCAAAAAATGCCAACTTTCTTTGTCTTTTCTTGGTCGGCCAATTTTGTTAATCCCAAGTACTTCTTCAACATTGTCTGTATCCTTCTTTGTTAATATGTTCATATGTGACAGCCTTCGTGGTGAAGCATTCTTTACTATATGATCCATAGTGTTTGCATAAGCTCTAAGACTTTCTAGTAGATGCCTGCATGGTCTTTTGGCAGATTTGCAAATGTTTACATTTTTCTGCTTTCTTGTTCTTCTGGATAATGTCCGGGAGCTTCTACTATTCAGTTTTCTTCCAGCTTTGGCAGCTTTGCAATTTCTACTTTTCTTTTCCCATTCTCTGTTAAGCTTTCATTCTTTCATATACAACTGTGTTTGGTTCTCTTTCTTTCTTTACTGTCTATTTGTATTTTCGACTTGCTTCTTTTTTCAGTTTCGCCATTTCAAGTAGTTCATCATCCTTTTTCAACTTCTGTCTATGTTTTCGAACTCTTTCTGTGGATGTTATTATATTGGTTTGTGTCCTATATTGATTTTTTTTATTTTTCTTAATGATATTCTGATGGTTAAAAGGTTAACAATAAGCATGCTCATCTTGGCCTCTTTATATTTACTCTAAAATTGAATGTATGCAATTTTATCATTTTAATGTCAGGAGTGAAACATTTTTACCCATGCAAGAAATCATGCTAAGAAGAAAAGGTATATGCTGTAATTTGTTATTTACAGAAACCTGCAGTAACATTTGATAAAACATAAGCATGGAAAACATAAAAAAAAACATACAGAAAAATATGTTTATCATTTTAGTCATATATTTTTATCAGATATATTTTCGACTAATAAACTATTATTGTAACAATTTTATTTAATAGCATTAAAACACTTACCATGTATGAACTAGATTGTAGTATTATCCACCAATCATCACCAAGAAATTAGAAAAATGCACAGCTGAACAGTGTTGCTTAATAATATGCTAGTTTAAAAAATAGCACCAAAATTGGAAATTGCGTTTCACTCCTGACATTAACATACATGCCATATACTCAATACACAAACAATAACTTTGATCATGACTGCCACTTGTGATTGCTCTAAGACAAACACTTCTTGGAAAAATGCATTTGGGTACATATATGTTCTTTTTTCAAACACAGTGATTCATATAAGTGCAAATGTTTCACTCCTGACATATTTGGGTCATCTTAGAATATACACTGCTAAAAATAGAATTTAAATATATGATGATTAAATTATTACTTGTTTAAGTCATGGATACATATAACTTTATAATAGCAAGAGTAAGTTATGAAATACCATTAGTTCCAAGAAGTTCTAGTCATTTTCAAAGATTTATACCGATTTTTTTATGGAAAATAACATTACCGCCCTTATTCCTTTTCAGTCTTGTTTCATGCCTAAAACATTTTTACATTTTATTTAGTTTTATGTTATTTTTTAGCCAAGACATTCAAATTGAATAAAAATAAATAATTTAATCTCTCACCCACATTTTGACATTGAAATAACATTTTGAATTTTAAGCTTTTCTTAAAATGTCACACTTTTTTGTTGCACTCCTGACATTTTTGGCATGTTTTATGGACATAACTTTTTTTTCTGTGAATATATCTTGTCCAAATTTTACATACAGTTATATGACACCAGTTGGCATTTTTAGACAATTGAATTAGAATCTTATAATGCATAATGTGATAGAAGTTAATGAAAAACTAAAACTAGCCATTTTTTTAAAACAGCCCATATACGTTTAAAATAAGTAAACACTAAAAGTGCACACTGACAGTTGATTACGATAATCTAACAATTTGAGTCATTACAGTAAAACATGGATTATAAGTGAATTATACGCGTAAGAGAAGATTTTCTGTCGAAAAAACTAATGTCAACAATCAGCATGGAATTGGGATATTCGTATCAAAGGGCTATTCATGTAGGTATATTTGAGTAGTTGTGTAAGGTTTGTGTTCAAAAATGTTTGTTTTTTAATTTCTTTGGAATTCTTAAATCATTTTTATTTGCTAAACGTTAAGACAGCGTTTTAATATTTCTACATGTACTATAAATATACATGTTACAAACTTTACATCTACTTATAATGCACCAGTCAATTGTAAACAAAGCCCCACCAGGTCCGAGGAATAGCTGGGACTTTGACTTTCTGTCCAGCCAACCACGGGTAAAATCCTCGTCCTGCGGGGACGAACTGATGGTCAAATCCTCGCCATATGCCCCGTACCCCAGGGAGCCTAGGTAAGGCATATTACCTGCTATATCTGACTCAAAGACAAAACCACCGTATTCACCCTGTACTGCGAGGCCACCTGAAAGTTAAAAACACAGCCCATTTCCCCGGCATATCCCAAGACCTGGAGGGCCGTGGTTACAATTGACTGGTGCATTATGTACATGTTACATATTTTTAAATGTACTTATGTATATCATTTATGTATATGATATGAGTATGTAATCTTTTATTTGATTGTTTTATCTTAGAAAAATATGAGACTTAAAAATACCCATTATTTGTTTACAAACTGCATATTTTCAAAATAAACCTGTATTAAAAGATGTACATGGTTTCGGGCTGAAAGCCACAACAGCTTGGACACAAGCGACATTCATTTGCTTGGTGTAGGTCTCGTTGAACGCCATACTGTTGTGAATCATTATCAACCATATGCACAACATCTACACATTTGTGCCTACCAACCCTTACTCTTGGCTAAAACGGATATTAGTGCAGAATGTATAATTAATACATGTGCATTTGTATTTTATGGTTGTAGTTTCTGTTGGTTGATAATCAGAAGTCTAATTTCTTTCAGGCAGGAAAAGGACTGAATATTACTATTATATGAAGAATTCCAGCCTGCATTAAATACTTTGTTGGATCATTGAGACAGATTTGACATCCATGTCTATCCACATCTGATAGAGATGATGTGAGTATTTCATATAAAACATATTTGAGTTGGTGTTTGTTGTTTTATAAACTCACTGTTTTCAATAATCCAGTGGTTGTGGTGGTAGTGATGGTGGTGGTGATGATGAATTTTATTGATAAATTTAGTAATTTTCTTTATATTATATACATGTATGTATCAGCTTATTGTTGTTGTTTTTAAATAATGTTGAGAAAACTGTTTATATTTTATTTTGTATATGTATGGCAGTATTATTATCTATACAAATTAGTTAGAAAGTACTTATTTTTCTTTTACAGCACTAAACATTCTAGATGGGTAAAGACCTGTTAAATCAGCATTGACTCAGCATTGAGTAATTTTCATCTGTGCAGACACTACAAGTACAAACGCATGGGAATAAACCAAACTTCAAATGTTGAAGAGTGAAGAATTATTGTGAAAAGTTCTAAATGTTAGAATACCATTGACTAAATAAAACAAATAGACATCGATTACCAACAGAGACTGTTTACATGTTATAATATTCAAAAGACATTAGTTGAGAACTTTCACTCTGACATTTTTGGAGGGGCATTACCGCCTACTTAGTGTTCTTGTTTCTTTACATATTTTAATTTAAAAGTACATTCATTGTTTTTAAATCTGAATTCTGAGTTAGTATCATAAGTAAAATTCATTTATTTGAATGATTACATTTTATGAATAAGTCCAATTGAGCTTTTTACAAGAAAAAGGTTGATTTTTAAGCATTTTATTAGTTATAAAAATGTATAGTTACATGACATTATGTATATTTTCTTCAAAACTGAACGGTAAACTATCATAAATTGTCTTTTGAATTGTTCATTAGACATCATAGAAAATATTTAAATGATTTCAGCAGGTTGTCTTATTATTAACTATTTTTTTATGAATTTATACAACTGCTATATATTTTCAAACATCGAAATACTGCTCTGTTCCGAAGACTCACAAGATCAATCAAAATGATTTTTTTTCCATGTGTATCAATAATATGTTCGGTTGAACGTAACTTTTCTGTTAACTGAAGTTTATTTTACCAGAAACTGTTGTGTTTATTTCATAATCTCTGATAATGTGAAAAAAAAATCAAATAAAGACAAAATATTTTTAATTAACAGTAAAAAATCTTCAAAATTTGGATAAAAGTCCCATAACGTACCATGATAATAACTATGTTGTCCGTAAAAGCTTTATAAAAGTGTGTATTACTTATACCTTAATTCAGTTCAAATAATTATGGCCTTTAAGGATTTGTGTTTTCATAATATAGATTTCCTGTTATATTGAGCTTTGTCAATTTGTGTTGATGTTTTGTTTTATGTACAATTACTACTTCTATTTCCTAACTTTTGTCTCATTTGTCAAATTGAATTGTTACATATTTAAGTGAAAACACACACACACTATTTTTAAAGATGCACTCTTACTCCCCAATAAGACTTATGATAATTAATATTATTGTTTTCATTTTTCAAAATGGGTTGATAGATGTCAACAACAATGTTTCTAATGAAGGATCTTGAGTTCAATTTGCTAATAAGAATGAACTTAAAACATGGTATTTCTGCCGTGTGATACTATAGTAGACCACAGTAAATCTTTTAGCAATCACCAATTGATCATTTAATATTTGTCATGCATTCTGCTATTATAAACAGGGTGACAAGCTTGTTATCAGTAAACGATATTTCAGTAAATGCATTATTTAGTAAGTAGTTATTGTTTTTTTCATTCAATTTGATGTGTGTTATATATACAATTATATGTATTGATTTCAAATAAGAGTTTCACTTTAAAGATGTTCATTTAAAGATAATGAACAGACACACAAAAACTAGACACATTTGATACTAATTATACGAATGATTATTGTTTTATATATAGGTGACCTCTGATTTGTTTTGGAGATATTCATAAATGGGTGTTATTCTTTATTGTCTTCAGTTTCTTATATATTTAAGGATTTTTATAATTGCTTTTCTGGTATATATTACCATGTAATTTAATGCAAATGAAAACACACTTTAAACTGGACACATTTGATACTAATGATATAAATGATTAGTGTTTACATGTACTCTGATTTGTTATGAAGATATTCATAAAGGGTTGTTCTTCATGTTATTATACATTTTGAACTTGATTTAGTATTGCTTTTCTGGTATATATTCATTTAATGCACAAAGAAATTATTTTAAGTGTTCAGTATCACTTTCACACATTGTTTACTATTATTTTTTTGCATATTTGGCCTATTTATGCTTATACGTGCATTGTTGTATTTCAAAACCTTTGTGAAAAATAGTATTATTTCCTTCATACATAGTCTGATACATATTTAGTTTGAATGCGTTATATTTATCATATTTGAAAAAAATGCTGTGTTAATATCAACTAAAACATCCATTTTCTACTCTTCTTTACTATGTAAATGAAGAAGTTATTATTAGTGTTATTAAACCGCTAAAAGCAAGGCATGTTATGTTATAAATGCATTTCATCTAGTAAACAATGTTCACTTTTTATATAACAGTTCAATAATTATGTTCTATTTATGTTTGCAACTTTACAGTTCAATAATTATGTTCTATTTATGTTTGCAACTTTCGGACGAAATGATAATATTTATTAAAGTACTACACAAATTGTTAAATTGTTATTTCATATCACTTCTTCATGATGAATGAGGTAACTTATTCTTTCCTACAAGTTGTCATTCCAGCATGGTGACGTTGCCCCCTCCCCCTATATGATTAGAACTGCAGTGTACATGAACAATAACTCTATTTCAGCGTATTGCAAGAGTTATTACCTTTGTATCTTTTCCTGTCCGGAGCATAACTAGAAAACTACTTTTTTGGAATTTCATTAAACATTATTCAATGGTATTTAGCACAACGAGAGGAAGTGCAGTGCACAATGACTATAGCTGTTTTTAAGCTAATTACATAATTATTGCCCTTTGCCGCTTTTTCTTGACCAGAGCATTACTTTAAAACTACTTATGGTATTGAAATAAAACTTGGTATATGGGTATGTGGCAATGACAAAAAATACAGTGCACAAGCACCCTAATTCTGTCTTGTTCATTAATGTACCCCACCCCTAATGAAATGTTCAACTTGAAAATATTCAATTTCAATGCTTTTGCCTATGTTGTCATGCAGAAAACTACAAACATTTTGAGAATTTTATAGATGCGGTTCAATGCACCATAATATGCTTGTTGGCCTTGACATTCCTTGTTTTTCAACATATAACAAGTGCATAAACTATTAAACGGCGCCCTTTGATGCTTTGCATCTATGGTCTTTCTTGTACTGTTATTTGAATGAAATGTCATCGAATTTACCCATTTATTATTTCAGATGTTTTTGTCATAAAAAGAATACTCGACGTTAATGAAATAGTTTGTGTTGTGCCTACAAATGAAATATTCCACTATCTAACACATGTAATATCTACTAAAACACAAATAAAGTATTTGCATTTGAATTGTAGGAAAAACATATCGCGCTATTTTCATGGCGTATCACGAAACGGAACAAAAGTTAATAATTTGCAATGAGTATTTTTCTGTTCGTCATCTTCTTTCGTGTTTACAGCATATACTAATAATGAATTTGATATTATTCTTCATCAAAACACATCGATGAACCCGGATGCCAAGAGCAAAAATAAGTATGGCATACCTAAAACAAGAAAAGTAACGATATTTTGCCGATGTGCGTATCAATGCGTACTTACACACTGTGGAATAAAACGTCGATTAATCGGTTAATCGATGTGCACTATCCCCACTTCCGGCGGACGTATGATGCGTACGGGCACTAGGTGATGCGCGCGGACGCTGCACGTTATCTCGTGCTCCATAAATATGGCGGTTGGTACGTCGATATGGACCTCGTTTCTAAGAAGAGGTACGTGACGTTTCTTTAGAACACCACACCCCTCGAGTATATATGGGTATTACTGTTACATATAAACGACTGTTAAATATAAAGGTTCTTATCTTAGGTACTTGTCGACCGAAAAACACTTGATTCAAGATACATGTGGATGTGTTTATTTATTTAAGAGTCATAATCACCCATTCTCGTACACCAGAGTGATGACCTATGCGGATCACGTATGGGTTAGAGTTATCAAACCTCTGATTAATGATAATGCAATCATCTCACGTTTAATGAATTACGTGTATGTTCAATGGTTATTGGCTACATCGGAATATTGCATGTTTTAGGTTGCATAAAATTAACTATTCGCTTCTACAATTTTATAATTCAATAAATGGGAAGAAAACTCTCAGAAATATTTGTGTTGTTTCATATAGGTAAACTATATCACATATCATGGTTTATATTTGACATCGCATGAACCCAAACTTCTTCATTTGTAACTCCTCGGCCATTTTTATCGAAAACAACCTCGGATGTATTTGGACGGTTTACACACCCAAAATGTGGTACGTTAAAGTCCGCTGCAAGTAGATGGCGTAGTAACTTTAATAAGCGGTTTAACTTTATGAATCAACTCTTGGGAATCTTAATTATGTTTGCAATAATACACTTCACTGGCAATCAATTTAAACTTAGATCAATAAATATAACTCTAAAACACTACATTTAATTAATAATATAATTTAAAAAAATACGAATTACTTCAACTGATGAACCGGCATACATCCGAGGTCGTTTTCGATACAAATGGCCGTGGAATTCCGAATGAAACTTCTTATATCCAAATTGTTAAAAATGCGATACATAAATACAGTCAACATATTCACAGTTAACGTTCCGTGACAAGTGATATAAGAGTTAACGTTCCTTGACAAGTGAAATACGAGTTAACGTTCGTTGACAAGTGATATACGAGTACATTTATAATTGTAAACCGCTGCTAACAAAATCAGAAAGATGTATTGTTACAGTAATAGTTTAAAGGCTCGGGTTTATGGAGTTGATGTATATTCGGCTTTCGAACACCTCAGACAATGACGACAACAACGACAAAATGAAAGATAACACAACATGTGTACACGGCTGTTGTACGGCAGTGTGAGAATTGTAATATATACGGATAAATAAGAATAGTAATGCATTACATGAGCATAATACCCATGTCAGGCAAATTAACACATATAAACGCAAATATGCACAGGCGTATTTACCCTTGGGTGCGAATTTACCCCAAGTCTGAAAGTGGGGTCAATTTGCTACACAGTGACAATGTTATGTAATATAGACGCACCGTTGGAGTTATTTCGATTTCGTTAGGGTTTTACAGTTGATATTTGGCAAATAAAACAAAAAGAAGGGAGGATTTGAGATAAATACAATACATTAATTTTATTCTATCAGAGTGTTTTTGAAGTTTCTCAGCAGATGTATCGACAAGGACCTGAACTGAACGGCTATTAAGTGTTCTGTAAGACACTGTACACAACTATGTATGTTTACTTTCAAAATGGAGTGCTTAACTTTGAAAATACTATCGCACTCATATGTTTTCTAACAGTCTTGCAATATTTTCGTTGGAATACCCCGATTTCATTATTATTTCCCGATTGACTGCAACATAAAATCGCTGTAAAGCGTGTATATTTC
This sequence comes from Mya arenaria, assembly GCF_026914265.1. Lineage (NCBI taxonomy): Eukaryota > Metazoa > Mollusca > Bivalvia > Myida > Myidae > Mya > Mya arenaria. The sequence continues at coordinate 32,282,659 of NC_069130.1, read as the reverse complement.
TGTCGTATGTATGTAATAGCTTAGGGAGGGTCCAGGATTTGACGTTTGAGAGGGCGTTACTTCGGGGCGCAAACCGTTGACATGCACCCCTCCCTCAGAACCGAATGCATATGGCACAAACTGTTTGCATGGGAGTTGGGCGTTAATCCCACAAGCAAACTGACAATTCTTATTCAGAAATGGTGCATTTTAACCGTATGATTTTACCTTTTTTCTCCCATATTCAAATAAAAGGTTCACTTGGCAGATTTAAGATGGGGGGGGGAGCGTGTCTCAAAAGACATATAAACGTTTTCAAAATTATCCAATCGGCAAAATAGTGGGCATATAAACGCCATATACATGTTATTTGTTAAACATTCTGGGTAATGGAAATTTGTCATCTGATTTCAATTATCAATAACACTACAAGCCTGGTCACTGTTTAGTAAGGGACCAATTCAAAGACTGTTAACATCTGGTCATACAACTAAACTATATTGTTCATGCAATATTCAAATTGTGTTAAAATGGGAAACATCAGAAGGGATAATCCACATTGAGACTTTCAGCTAATTCAACAGGAGATAGTGACTGTTCGCTACATGATATAGCATGTCTAGCTAGGGTTCATTCCAGCTCCTCGACATTCCAGTTAGACATAGGAAATTCACTACATGATACAGAATGTCGAGCTAGGGTTCATTCCAGCTCCTCGACATTCCAGTTAGACATAGGAAATTCACTACATGATATAGAATGTCTAGCTAGGGTTCCGTCCAACTCCTCGACATTCTAGCTAGCTAGAGGAAATTCCTTACATGATACATAATGTCGAGCTAGTACCGTCCAGCTCCTCGACATTCCAGTCAGACATAGGTAATTCCTTACATTATATAGAATGTCGAGTTAGGGTTCGTTCAGCTCTTCGACATTCTAGTTAGAAAAAGGAAATTCCTTACATGATATACAATGTCTAGCTAGGGTTCTGTCCAGCTCCTCGACATTCCAGTTAGACATAGGAAATTCCTTACATGATATAGAATGTTTAGCTGGGGTTCCGTCCAGCTCCTCGACATTCTAGTTAGACATAGGAAATTCACTACATGATATAGAATGTAAAGCTAGGGTTCATTCCAGCTCCTCGACATTCAAGTTAGACATAGGAAATTCACTACATGATATAAAATGTCTAGCTAGGGTTCCATCAAGCTTCTCGACATGCTAGCTAGACATAGGGAATTCACTACATGATATACAATGTCTAGCTAGGGTTCCATCCAGCTCCGCGACATTCTAGTTAGACATAGGAAATTCACTACATGATATAGGATGTCGAGCTAGGGCTCATTACAGCTCCTCGACATTCCAGCTTGACATAGGAAATTCACTACATGATATAGAATGTCGAGCTAGGGTTCCGTCTAGCTCTTCGACATTTCAGCTATACATAGGAAATTCACTACATGATATAGAATGTCGAGTGCTAGGGTTCATTACAGCTCCTCGACATTCAAGCTAGACATAGGAAATTCACTACATGATATAGAATGTCGAGCTAGGGTTCCGTCCAGGTCCTCAACATTCCAGTTAGACATAGGAAATTCCTTACATGATATACAATGTATAGCTAGGGTTCATTTCAGCTCCTCGACATTCCAGTTAGACATAGGAAATTCACTACATGATATCGAATGTTGATTGCCGGTTGCCAATCGCTGAGCAAACATTAGTGAAAACATTGTGCACAGCACCGTGTTGAACCTGAACACCACTTGCACCTATGCCGTCCAGCTTCTCGACATTCCAGTTAGACATAGGAAATTCCTTACATGATATACAATTTCTAGTTGGGGTTCCGTCCAGCTCCTCGACATTCCAGCTAGACATAGGAATTTCCTTACATGATATAGAATGTCGAGCTAGGGTTCTATCCAGCTCCTCGACATTCCTGCTAGACACCGTGTTGAACCTGAACATCACTTGCTACCATGCCTTCCAGCTTCTCGACATTCTAGCTAGACATAAGAAATTCCTTACATGATATAGAATGTCGAGCTTATCCCTTTTGTTTAGTGTGCACGTTGCAGTACTTACAAAAATCATCGTCCACTACATTTACGTTTCATTTTCAGCGTATCTTCGCTGGAAACCCTGGCCCTGAGGCAAAATTCCAGCGTGATAGTCCGTTTCACCGAACCATGGGGTTTCTCGAATGATTTCATCGGCATCACACCACAACACCCATTCCTAGACAACGTGCTTACGGCCCTTCCTGTCTCGAAGGGCTGGTATATTTTTCCATACGCCTCAACCATGTTCTCCACAGGTAGGCTTATTCATTCATATATACACATATATACTTTATATAAGCTGCTGCTGTACGTATTTGGATATGAATCGTGCTCGAGTCCGATTCCTGGAATCTCGGGCGAAGTCGGTGTTCAAGTATTGCATACAATCTCTGTACTGATATCCATCGAGGGGGACTAAATTGAAGTTGGGATTACAGTAGCTTCCATGAGTCGGAATGAGGATATACGTTGCCCATCCCGAGTGAAGGATATCTTACCGATTTATCGATCATTCACGACAGCCCATGGCAGATACATTGTCTCCAATCCCGTTTCCAGAGAAACGAAATATTTGATAGCTGGAACTCTATAGCCTTGCGCATGAAAATGCATGAACTAGTTCCAGTTTCCAACAAGGAAAGCATAAAAAAGTCACAGAAAAAGAATGATTTGAAATCATTTAAGTGGATAAAAATTGATAATTAAAAGTGACTAGTCATTTATCGAATTTCTGATAATAGAAAAGTATAGTTTAAGTTGAACAACACAAATCGCGGTTTGTCAGTGGGTACTCAAACAATTCCGTACAGGTCTACAGTAAACTATTTCATCATTTATATATTTAGTAAAAAGTTTAAACTTCATTGAATTTTGGCCTATTTCCATTTTATTCAGCGACGACTGAATTCAGACAAGTTCGCGTATAAAGTGTCCGACCTTAAACCCATATCCGGAAAACATATATACAGACATTCTTCCTAGGCTATGATAAACAAGAAAAACTGTGATACAAAGTATCACAGCGGGCCCACAAACAGATCTACCATGTAAATATTTTGAAGGTGATGGCTGATGTCCAGTCAAGGCTATGAAGGAATTCAAAGATACCTATTTTGGTAAAACACTAGTCTATGCACAACTACAGTTTATATTAAACACTTCTTCCAGGTTTCAGTACAATTATAAGTTTTACAGGAGACAAAGTGGCAGACAGACAACACTAAATCAATATGTCTCTTGCTTACTCGGGAAAAGACATACATAAGACAAACCAAAGTTACAGTTCTTGCACAAGCACAGCTGTCAGTGGGTTTAAAGTAAAGTTCTTTCTAGATACATGAACTAGTTCATTTGTATAAACCATTGAAAGCAAAAGAACAACAACTCAGATATTGATGTCACTGGTTTTTAATATTGCAACTTTGTTTGGGTATGATAAACCTGTTTTCACTATGCAAACAAGTCACTTTTGGGGCAAAAATAGTCATAAAGATCTTATCTCGACTACAAAGATTTGTAAATATTCAGCCACAATAAATTGAAAATAAATTACAGCTCAAAATTTTGTTAATAATATTTTAAGAATACTTTTTTTTGTTTTGTAATATAACTTTGGATTGGCATAAATTGGTTATAATAACCGAGACACGTTTTCTTGTAAACAAGTCTTGAAAAATCTGAACCAAAAAGTTTAGAAATCTTGAAAATGAAAAACATGCAACAATTGCATGTTGGAACAATAACTGAAAACTTCCATAATAAGAAAAATACCTTAAACTATTTACATGATAGGATAACAACACATGATAAATCTTACAAAATTCACCTTAATAAGCACTGAAAATAAGTTTCTAGAAATGTGCAGATTATACTTGACAGACAAATTTGCCTAACAATTGAATTTTTTGTCAGAATAAACAACAAAAATTAGTATGTTAAAGAAATTAGTTATAAATGTCTGACAGTCAGTCTGGCAGCAGCACTTTTTTAACAGACTGAATAAAAATTTCTCTGACGTCCGAAACAAACATGTACTTTTTTCAATACCCTAAAAGTAATATGTTAAATGTTTTCAGACTTTTGTTTTACAATTGCAACATATAAAAAAAAATATGATTTTGCTGACATAAAAAACTGGCTAGTGAAAATGCATGCACAGTGTACAACAATAGCAACATCACTTCATTTAGTTATATCTTTGAAAAAGTAGCCCACCAATGAAGAAGTCTGCATCCATTAAATGTTGTTTTTTAATGTAAAATACTGGAGACCTTGACCTAAGAAATAAAAAAATCTTTAAGCAAGCTTTTCACATGTTCAAAGGTCCATTACTAACATCAAATCAAGTTTTCTTTTAAATATTGAACCGTAACGGGCGTAATCTCAGAATACATCAAATGTGAGCATATTGTGTTGAAGATTTGAGTTGACGAACGAATTAATACATTATATTTTGCCTTTTCAAAAACAAAGTACCTTTCCCAGTGTTTAAATATCTTTGTAATTTACAAGTCTCCCGAGAGAGGCTGTACATAAGCATATCTATTTTGAATTATAATTGAAGAACTTTACTTCCAATGATATGCAATGTATATGTCTGATAACATTCAGTAATGCAAAAGTAGGACCAAAAGACTTCCCATGTCAATCTAAGGAAATACACAAACATTTACTCGTTATTCTGCAGCAGTACTTCAAACAGGGAAATACTCCATTGCTGTAGTAAAGTTTCAAACTGTATTTCCCTGTTACAATTCTAGATTTAAAAGAAAATTGGTTTGGTGTTAGTAATGGACCTTTAATGTGAATGTGTTTAAGAAATATGAACTTAATTACTAGAAATATACATCATTTTCAAATTATGGTGACTTTGACTTTTAACAAAAGAGAGATTAAAGTAATTCAGCAACTTCTTGACATGCTTTTACTATACACCAAGTTTGACGTTAACAAAAACATGCAACAAAACTTCATCAACTTAAATTGTTGCAATGTCTGTCTTTAAACAGTTAAACAACACATTTATTTTATAAACTAGATTTTGTTAAAAAATTGTTTCTTGTACGACTAGCGTATCAAAGGAAACAATCATGCTAGTTATATAATGACATTTCAAATGTTATCAAGATAGAATTAAACAGCAAAAAGTATGGCAAGTATAAAATCTGATACATGTGCAACTCTCAAAATAAAATTTATGACTAGATTATAGAACTGACATGTAGACAGACAATTCATGTACATCTTTAAAGAGATTTTGTTTTGATTTTTATTTTTATCTTTAATTTCAATGGTAAGCATGGTTGATTGCATTAATCAATACTTCACAATCTACATTACTCGGTACTTCCTGCATAACAAACAACAAACTTTGATAAAATCTAGTTATGAACAGTGCAATATAATGATTGATAAATTGAACAGATGTGTTCAAGAAGAAAGTAGACATGCTAGAAGAGAAAATACGTAAAATTCTTTAAAATAATATCTTTGACTAGTAACACAAAATAAACATAAGGACAAACAATTTATACATGCATATTTTAATAATGCTTTTTTCGCAAACGTTGACAAAACAAAGTTATCGCTAGTATAAAAGGTAAGGATATGTAACAATTTATAAATTGACAACTGTAACTAAAACCTATAAATTGACCTAGGGACACAAAACAAAATTCTGCTACATACTTTGAAAAGCTGGGGTAATTTTATTTTGATTTATGGAATTTTTGTATGGTCTTATCAAGCACTCAATGTTTAAAAGTCTACAAAAGTTATTCCTTGTTGACTACTGCCCAAATGAAATCAAAGTGGTGCCATATCAAAATAAAGATGATATCAGGTGTAAAATCAAAGTGCTGAAAGCACTGATGGACTAGGGCCTCATTCAGGGGAATGTTGACAACCATGTTCTAAGCATTGAAAAAATCGGCTCATATCACAAGGGGTCACTGTTTAATGGGCTAGCTTAAACTTTAGACTAAAACTGCTTGCAAGCTGCAAAGGAAATTTGAAAAATCTAGTTAAGTGTGTGTAGAGTGAGGGCGGGGGTCTAAAGCGTTAAATCAGATAAAGTCATAGTTCTTTTGAATTTCTCAAAGTCGTTAAATCAGCCTTTACAAATTAATTTACGTGGTTGGCACACATACTTCTTTAATTTGATCAATTCCTTTTAATCAAAGGACTGTTATTTATAATTTCAGAGAAGATTTTTAATGATGTAATTATATACTATATAGAAAATCTGTCGCCTCTTTTTCAGGGGAACTTTAAACCACAGAGCCATACTTTAAACAATCTTTGTAAAAGACATCTACATTGTACACCTATGTCATACTGCATACACAATGCTATTAGGAAGTAGTTTTTTTATTTAAAAAGTGAATAATTATTTCCTCCCTCTTAATTTGTGCTTGGTATTCAATTCATATAACATGTTACCATGATAACTTAGTGCTGTTGATAAATATTAGGCACTGCCTTCTGTCTAATGCTATTCATATAATTGCTGCAGACTTTTGTACATAGCAAAGCAAGTTGAGTAGACTAAGATGAGATGAATATCGTTTTTAAAGTATGAAATATTGAAATGTCTTTTAAATACTTTGACCATCAAATTTCATAACATGGTATCAGCAGTTCATCACACTGCTAGTGAGAATGGAATACCAAACATAATTTTATTCTTTATTTTATACCCATCATCAATCCACATGCAATACATATCACAAAATACTTTAACCCATATTCCGCTCCAGTGCAATACGGCCATATACCACTCTTGTGACGTCGGTACGCCGCTCTTCTAACTGCTGTTGTAGAACCGAGCGTTCACGACGTAAAGCATCCAGAGAGTCGTAAGAGGTCTCCTTCTTCGGAGTCAAAATCACAAGCTCCTCTTGTATTTCCTTGTTCTCCTCCACTAGAGACTCAATGGCCTCTTGAACTTTTCGCGAAGCCTTTGTCTTCGGTCGAGCGCCATTTTCTGATGTCGCCATTTTTTTAAGTCAAATACTGGACGTCTGGACGGGACGAAATTAAACTGAACAATGACTAGATCGGATTAACACCTAAGCGACTATGGGTGACTGCGCATAAAAGTAGTTCCCATAATTGTAACATGTCATATTTGATTCTGGTAGTTTTTTTGTAGATTTTGATTTTACTCGGCTTGTGCCTTGTGGTGTCCGAATCTGCAAAACTCTACTTGAGTCGAATACAACCTACTGGATCAAAACGCAGTATTTATAACCCTATTATGTACAAAACCTGTTACCCCGTGGACAGAGCATCTTTAACCCACAGGGCCATTGTAACTTTGAACAATCATTGTAAAAGACAACTACATACATGCACTAGATGCTTAAGGAAGTAGTTTGGAAAAAAATAGAATTATTTTCTCCGTCTTAATTTGTATGCATTAGATAACTTAATAAATGCAGCAGTTGGCCATTCTTATATTGTTCTCTGTCACTGTCCTGATAGCTCCCTATCTCAATAGATGCAAAAGGTTGTAGGTTCATGATTCTCTGGTCCAATATGTCATACAGAAAGAAGATGTTGAATGTAGAATCAAGAAGCTTTCTTTTAAGGCACTCCAAATTGAACAGTACTGTAACATTTGGAGTGCCAAGAATTTGTTGGATTCCTAGGCAACAGGTATCAGGTGTTGCAGTACATTTGGAAAATACTTTTCACCCGTCCTTGTAAATCTAAAAAAAAGCTTTCATTTCGCAAAAGAAGTTCATATAACTAAATTAAGGTTGCTAAATCAGAGTTTGAATAATTCTGAAAACTAGATGTGCCTTTAATTGCAGCAATTTGAACTCTAACTCATAATGTCAATTAAGCTGATTATGCAATACTGCAGTTCCTTGGTGTTGGGATTGCTTTATTTACTTGAATAAACAAACAGTTCTTGTGTTGGAAAGTACAATGTATTAACATGCATTTTTCTTGCGCTGACTCCATCCAAGCCTTAAATCTTAGATCAACATGTACTTGGGGCTATGTGTAATATCAATGAGAACTATAAATTATGTTCAATTTAGTGCCACTTATGATATTTCATTCCACATACAAAAACACTAACATGTTCAAACCAATATCCTATGTTATGATAAAACCATTGCCAAGTTGGTAATTTGAAAAGACAAGAAATTATATCTGGTCAGGGTTTGACTTAGTATTTCTAGACAGCTGGACTTGTTTTGCAGTTACTTTGAAAATCTTCAAAAGCTAAACTGAACAAGACTTGAGCAAAAAACTCACAATACCAAAAGGGGTTTTAAAGACTTATGAGATCATTCTCACATCACCTATACCATTAGTTCTTATCTACAAACTTAACTGAACATAATAATTGATGTTTTACATAAATATTGCAATGAATAAAACATATTGCAAAAAGTGCCAATAACATAGCAATCAAGTATGATCACTATAGGCCTAAACATGAGATTTCAACATTTTCCTGATAAACAATCAATAATTTTACTTAACAATTTTCTTATTTTTTACACAAGCTGAAAAAAATGGTCTCTTTTTGAATAGTTCACATATTTCATGGCTTTCATCATTCAAACTAACATTTCGCTTGTTATTTCAATATTCAATGATTGTGTAAACATTCATAAATGATGGTTAAAATTAACATTAATGCTAATCATTCCTACCAAAAGCACCTGACTGACCAATCAGTATCCAATTTTGGCAGGGCTTATTGGTGGTTCATTGAAATCAACCATGACCTCCCACAATCTGCACTGATCAACAGTAGTTAATGAATTGTTTCAATTGTTCTTATTTTCATAAACTTAGAAAACACAACTGCAGTGAATAAAATGTATTCCTCATCACTGAGAGAAAGTTTAGAAAAATGAACGAAGCCGAGTTACATCTAGTAGGATATCAAATCCTACAAATGTATTCATCATTTTTTATAACTGTATTTAGTAAATGTTAAATTTTTGTATGTCTAAAAAGTTTCATTTTTTGGTATATCAAAGAACATTTGTGTGTATAAATTTGATGATATTTTGTGATTCATTTAATTTCATTCCTGTTTCATTTAGTGTTTAATCCCAAGCTTTCTTGTTCACATTTAAGTGCAAGAAAAGTCACTGATCTGATTAAATTCATTATAATGTAAGGTCACATAAAAGATATATTGTGCTTTTTAAAAATAAATTTTTTTCATCTGTTTAAAATTATGTCAACTGAAGTGCATTGACATTTTATTATGAGTTTAAAGCTGCACTCTCATTTTGACAACTTTTTAAATTTTTGTCTTGGAACGACAATACCTAGTAATCTTTTTGAATGGAAAAACACGAAATAACTGCTATTAATAAATCATTTGTAAACTATGGGGATCATCAGTAGTAAGTTTCAATGCATTAGTTGTACACATCGATACCAAGTTTATGTCAATTTTCTTTAATTTTTTGCTTTTTCATCATTAACTTAGTACAGCCCCTTTAAACTGTACCTTATAATGTCTGTGATTTATCAAATATTTAATAGTAATGGTCTACAACCAAGATTTGTTTTAATTATTCAGGTTTCAAACTGCATTGTGTATGCGATTGGAAAGGTAATCTTGAAAGCTCACCTAGTATATTTTTTACAAATAACCTTCACCCTGCAAGGTACTCATATTTGGATGATACAAAAAGATTTGCACAGTCATTTATGTATATTTGCATTTATTGATAAAGGATACCTTTTTCAAATCTTTGAATTAGATTACAAAGTATAAGTTATATAAATAAATATTAATTCTTAACTTTATCTGAATACACAAGCTAATGCATCAGTCAATTGTAACCATGCCCCCCGACCCCGGTCCCAGTATAGCAGGGACTTTTACTTTCGGTCAAGCCAAACCCAGCTAAAGTCCCCGACCTGCGGAGATAATCTGATGGTAAAGTCCCTACCAAATGCCCCGCACCCAAGGGACATTAGGTTAAGCCCCATCCACACCGTATTTTCCGAGAAGACCTGGCACTGCGGGGCCACCTGAAAGGTAAAAACATGGCCCATTTCGCCGGCTATCCCCGGTATACCCCCGGATGTGAGAGCCGTGGTTACAATTGACTGGTGGATAATGATACATAGTGATCCAAGCTCATGCCAAGATGATTTCTGGTCTGACATCGCGAGGTTAGATATTCCTAAGCATAAAAAAGCCTTGACAGCATTTGAGAAAGACTGCTGTGAGATTAAATCTTCATTACTTTACTATTCCACAACATAAGGGATCTTTATTGAATATTTTGATTTTGTTCCCTAAACGCCACAAGTCAACTGATTAATTAATACAAATTCAATTATATCTCCACAATTTTCGGCACTGCATTGTGAAATAAAACTCAAAAGTTACACTTGTAAATTATTTAACCAAATACCTTTCCCTCAAATACTTCACAAATTTATATTGATCTATCAACAACAATGCATCACCATACTGTATCTCTGACTGATTTTTGATTTTCATTCTGGGCTAGAAAACAAAAAGTGAGCACAAAGCGTCTTCAGAAAAAGAACTTGTAAAATGTGCACCAGACAATTGTAACCACGCTCCCCCCCCCCCCGGATTTTCATCCAGCCAATCCCCGGTAAAATCCCTGCCCTGCGAGAACGAACTGGTGGTAAAATCCCGTGAATAACCCCACACCCCGGGGATCTAAGGTAAGAGCAATTTCCTGATATATTTTGAGGGAAGATAAAACCACCGCAATCACCCAGCATTGCGAGGACACTAGTTCTGGCTTCCATAACTGTTATGTTGATATTTATTTTTTTGATGTTTACAACACGTCCAAAAAGGTCATATATAATGAGTTCGCTGAAGTTCTTTAGCTACGAGGGCACCTGAAAGGTAAAAACACAGCCCTTTTCTCTGGTATATCCTCGAGGGGGCCGTGGTAACAATTGACTGGTGCATTATGTAAGAGAGGAAATCCAAATTGAGCATGCAAGATTGTTTTATCAATGCCATGGCGATGGTTTATCACAATGTCATGTTCTTACACTGAGAGTGGCTCCAAGATTTTTCTATGCACATAGGTACACAATCATCTTATTCACAGATGCTGTGCACATATCCATATATTTGGCTTCATTTAGAATGAAACTTCATAAATAAGTATGCGCATATTTGATATTTTTTATCTCCATTTTGCAAAATTGAAATCACATGAGTTTTTCAAACGAACTTGTATTGCTTGAAAATTAACGTGTCAAATTAAAAATGCTACCCTCGGTAAGATGAAAATAAATCCGTTTGATGGTGGTAAGCATTCAATGGCGGCTTTATTGATAAATTTCCTCAATAAAACACTATGAAATTCACATCATCAGCATCCGGAAGTAGTGATAACATACATGTCTGAATCATTCGGCCGCTCTGATCAGAGTAAATTTTGAGGTCAATAAGTAGACTGGTACCCTGATTTACTTTTCCTCAAAAATATAAAGTTATACAGGTACGCGGCATATGGTTTTTAGTAAACATTAATAGTATTTGAACAATAAATACCAAAAATCGTGTTGTATTTAAAAAATTGCTAAGTGCCATGCGATGATTAGTTAAAAAAAATTTGTATCGAAAAGAAAAAATCACGGAAACATGCAAATTATGTCCAAAAAAAAGATTAGGGACCGACTTCGGAATACCAACGATGTATACAAAGGATAACACTGCTTTTTTTAAACCAACTTTCCTGGTTGTTTTCTACTTAGACCGCACGCTTTATTCGCTTTTAATACGTATGAATTCACAAGTCATTTCGAATGCGCGACGGGCACCACGGTTAGCTGATACTAATTTCTTTCCGGATAAAAGCGAAAGAGGGTACCAGTATATCAATACAGAGCATTGAACGGAAAAACCTCGATGCGTACTTTTCCAATATGTTCATATTCTTATTGCATATAATCTGACCGTATGCAAGAACATTCATGTGGTTAACCCGATTAACTCACTCGCTACGTATGCATTTATTGTGCTTCATTAAAAGAACATACAGTTAGCTTGAATTGTTAGGAGAACTATTTTTATTGGATGTTGTGATTGTAATCAGTTCTGGTACTACTTTGATTATTCAAATTCGCTAACGGCAATCCAATCAAAATACAGTGTATGAATACATTACGTCAGTGAACCCTCAGATGCGGCTTGAAAATGACATCGCGGTTATGGCTATGAACTAGGCCACAAGTGCCCTAGTCCAAAAAAGTACACATGTTATAATCTCAAGATACTTGTTGGTAAAATATGACATATGGACAAAAAATACATGTTTTGTAAAAGATCATGATCTTTTACATTTTGAGCTCTATTACGTTTTTACAGTGTTTGCAAGATAACATAAGCTGAGACTTGCCGTATTTCTTGTTAGGTAAACATATTAATAACTGTAACAGTGTAACATAATGACTATACATGTGAGATCAAGAACATATCATATAAATATACTAGTGGCAATCATCATAAATATTATGTATGTTAAACATCTGAAAAAATAGAACTTCTAACTAAAATACTGTTGTAAAATAAAACACTAACCATGTGAAACGGATTCAAGTAGCTTTTGCATGAATGTATTGCCATAATCACAACCATTTCCAATATATACCAACGTCTCTACTAAACAATGATTAAAACACTTAAAAAGTTTTATTCAGGTCTGACAACTTTTTAGAGTTAATTTTGATCAAAAATTACTCTACACAGATGCTACAACATGTCCCTTGAAAAATTAATCACCTAGCAAATTAAACTAATTTTACAACTTTCTGCATTATTATTCATCTAAAGTGTGCAATATATAATGCAATAAAACCTCTTGCCAGAACAAAATCCTGTTATGCTATGCCTTTGAAAAAGACTTAATGTGACCAATGGCAAAATAATTTTAGCAATAAATCACCTATTTCTTATTGAATTATCATGATTCTGAATAAGGAAAATGGCATTTATACATTTTCTGACCAGTCAAGGGAAATCCAACAAAAACAATACATATTTGGTGAAGGTGAAATTGTCATTTGTACCTTAAAAAATATTCAAGTAAATTGATCAAAACTTAATCATATATGAATTTAGATCAAGCATTTTTGTAACAAAAATATATTTTTTTCTTTAACTTTCTCAATTTCTTTGTTTAAACTCTAGTCACTTTCACCCCTGACTAATGTTAGAGTAACTTTTCATGTTACATGTATTTATGTAAATTATGTGTGACATTCCTGAACTTATTGTCAGAAGTAACATTAGCATAAAATGAAATGGGTAACAATGAAACAAGGACCATAATAATATCATCCTCGTCAATACTCTGCAGTTTCTGGTCAATCACCTTTTCCAGTTCTTGTTTAAAAAGGACAGCTTTTTTTAATGGTCCATCATTGGTTTTGAACATGACCTCTGTTCGACAAGTGAGTATGTCCTGGTCATTGTTGCATAAAATGGACACACTCCTTCAATGAAGCCTTTAGCTCTACATCCTGAAGAAGACAAAAGTAACTATATTCGAATGGTGTTCTTAAATGCATGCTACAACAATATTTGGAGTTCTATAAAAAATATAACAGTTATTCTGTAGTATAGTTTTTAAAATATGTTGCAAAGTATAGTCTTTTTTAGGAAACAAGACTTTGCACTTTTTGAGAATGGTACAACAATTAAAAAGCTGTAAATTCAAATTATAATATTGAGATTTACTTATACACTCAACATGAAGAAGCACACACTTTAGGAATTAAAACTATACAAGTTTTTATTACACATTGCATAACTCATTTAAACATTCTAAAAAAACAACCAGTTATTATAATATACAAATGTGCAGAATAAAATACAGATATATATCAAGAGTAACACCCATGTAAACTGCCAATTTACAACTAAAATTAATGTACATTCAAAGCGTAATCATGTCTATGCTAAAATAACATTTACATGAATATTTATATGTGATAAGAAACGAAATGATGAGAAAGTTAAATAAATTCACAAACCTTCTTTGTCACAGCATGGGTAAACAGAACCCGGCAGAATTCAGGAATTGTAATTTTCACTTTCTCATTTTCATGAATAAAGTCTCCATCATTGGCAAATGTTGCACCATCTTCTGGATCAATGGTTATCTCATTGTATTTTGGTAAAAACTGTTAAAACATACAAATGCATATATAAACATAAAATAAAAGATTTTTTTATACAATTTGGGTTTTGTTTTAAGTCAAAACAGTTGCAACTGGTAATTCGTAATCTTAAGTAGATTGTATTGCTCATTAAATTGCTCTCATATGCACGAGTACTTGAAATAAGCTTAATAAGCTTCCAGCTTTCCTCACAAGAGCTTGTAAACTAATTTTATGGATAATTCGCTGGAGTCAATACCAGAACACATTTTTTTAAAAATTATGCGAAAGTTATCATGCAAGTTTTGGTGATTCATGAAATATCTGAAAGCAACAATGTCAGTTTTATTTGTAATATAGCCTATTGGAAACCCATAGAAGTGTATAAAACAAAACTGGAAGGAACAATTGTGTGAAATATAAATAAAAGCAAAATTGTTTAAGTCACATAGTATTTGTTTTACTGTGTTTCACGAGGGATATTTGTTAAATGGCATATTACATTCTGCCCAAGTACTTGTAAGCAATAAAATAACAAATAAGCACACCTGAAGAGTGGATTCTCTTGTTACAGTAATACAAAGTGTTGTGCTATTTCCATGAGATTTAGCATATACAGACGATATTTCTAGGAGGTCATCCCGACAAAAAGCTGTGGTAGCCTTCTCAACTAAGAGACATACTTTAGCTTTAGCAATAGCATCTTTCACACCTAAAATCCGTACTGGAAGTGTGCCCTCTTTACACATTTTCACTGGAGAAACCTGGAATATATGTAACTAGCTATGTAAACTGTTAACAACTTTGCTGAGAGCTTATTTGATTTTTTTTAACTTGTTTACTGCTCAATGCAAAATGATAGTGTATGTCTTTAAATGTGAATTTAGTATTTACTCTAGCCATATTGTGGTGATACAGAATAAATAACAGAAATCACCATCATTGTCAACATCTTAAACACAGTTTTTGCTATGCTTTTCATTTAAATATTGTATGCTTCTACTGTCTACTAAACGAATATGATCTTGCATTTGAATGATACCAATTCATTTTAAAGTGTTTGTACAATCTCTGTTGCATGAGAAATTGAAATTATACAATATGAAAATATTTCGCTAACATCTGATGATTTGTCATGAATGTAATTTTAAAAGTATGAACAGGAATTATAAGCAATTGCATATTGAAGTCTTTAAAAAAAATAAAAGCATGTAAAAAGAAGTCAAAATTACCATTTTTTTCAGCGATGTTCGTCTTTTCAAGATGGCGCCAGAAACGTTGCAAAAACAAACGTACGAAAGACGACTCTGTAAAAAAAATGTAGACTGTGTCTACATTATTAATGTCAAAAGTAACACCGTTTATTTAATGACGAGACAATCATTATGGTAAGAACGTCAACTCATGTATTGAAGGGAAAAATTGAATGTGTCTACATTTTCAGATCAAAAGTACTTGAATTTTTTAGGAAAAAGAGACGCATATTTTCAACCAAGTTCTTAAGTCTCCATAAACCTTTTACTTACCACGTATTAAATATAGCGGGCCGCTGTAGACGTCTACATTTGATTGTATTGATGTAAGTATATACGTACTTGCCAGTGATTCATAAGCCAGTGACATTTTTACTGCTTTAATGTTAATTTGAAATCGTTGATAACACACCAATCTATTTCACCCGGTATTCATATAATTTCATTATATAAAATAATTAAACGTTGGTATAGTAGTAGCCGCAGCAGTAGCAGTAGCAGCAGTAGCCGTAGCAGTAGAAGTAGTAGTCATAGTCGTAGTAGCCGTTGTAGTAGAAGTACATATTTGAGTAAGAAGAAGGAATCTCTCTTTAAAGTTAGTTTTACCACATCTCGAACACGTGTAGTTTTTTCTGCAGTAGTATAAGTGTATAACGCCCCATTTCACCATATGGAACTAAATGCGGTAACATGTTAAAGTTGAACATAAAGTGATATGGACTTGATAAGTGTGTCGTTATACCTGGTTATCAATCCATAATCGGCGCTACAGGTGGTGTGCCCTTAATCCCTAATGAAATAACTTCTGGTAAAATGCGCATTGTAACAGCCGAGTTTCAACATGCGACGTCCTCAGCAACAATACAAAATGTCATAGCGGACAGAAGGCACAACTGCGCAGTAAATTAACCTCTAAACAATAACACATGTCCCTAATGAGAACATTTATGATGGAGACAGGATGCTATAATGTATGGTCACATTTCTACCACTCTTTTCAGGTCCAATGTTTATGTGGGGGAGATACCTTAACTACCCACACCAGGAAGAGTTTCTCGCGGTGAAAAACGAGACTTACCGAGATTACATCGTGCTTCTCCACGTGGGCTTATGGCACTCGTTGGACGGAGTAGTGGTCTGGTACTTCTTCAATGATGTGCCGACACTTTTGTATATTGTGTGCGGTCTTGTAGTTATTAGCATATCGTTATACATATTGTATAGGTACCTCAAAGTAATAAGAAAAACTAATTCCCCTAAAAAAATAATATCCCCCTTATCAATTATGTTATATTCAAAAGAAAATATCGAAAGAAAGATGCAAATAGCGGGAAGAAATCAAAATTTTAGACTGAACGGGAGGTATCTTAAATGATATATGGTATTTGGTCGTTTTGGTATGACTCGTATTACAGGGAGAAAAATATATTTTTCATGAGTTTGGCAGGCAGGGTAAAGTGGAGGTCCTTATACACGCCAATTCTTCTAATATCACATTTCATGACTGCATTTTAAATATGCTCTTCGAAGGGAGATCGTAATAGTCGCCCTAAATGTTCGGAGAATAGCCCAGAACTTACTTAATTATGGGAGTTCACTACAACCTGTTGATTTTCCGAGTTTGTACCCTGTAAACAAGTACATATACATATTTATTTTTAATCTGTTTTATTTTTTTTATTTTTTTATTTACGAAATATACTTGCGCATAGTATTAAACTTTGCTATATAGCTTCAGGTGGTTGTAACAATATGTCTCATTATACGCAGCAACTCGATCTGTGATAGGAGTGAATATTTATCATACATATAACTATAGTATCAGAGTAAGAATATGTTATATTTACACGTGTACCATAAATATGATTAGTATTGTACCATAAATATAACACAGTTTGTATGGGGTGTGTGTGTGAATGGAGGGGGGGGGGGTGCATCTTTATACATCGCTTTATACATCGATTCGTGTAAGTTAAACATCGCTAAGGCAGTATACAATGTTCGGGTAAAATGTCACAATTCACTCATAAAAACAATCAGATAATTCTATCTAAATATAAGTTACGTACTATAACTGAAACTTGATCACTCACATCCTGTATACTGTCGCATGTGTTATTATGAACTGTTTTAAAGCGATTTCTTGCGTTCAAATTCTCTCCGCAAAGAACCACATACCTACAAAACAATGGTTTACAGGCCGACGTAAAGAACAATGCTGAATACAGGGTAGAGCAAAATGTTTTTTGTTGTTCTCCTTTTAATGACTTTCACATTTCAAAATATTTGATGTTATGACTTAAATGAAAATCTAATATTTTCCTACCTTTATTACAAAGACTTTCATTCAGAGGAGTGCATAACTGTGTTAGGTGACCATACGTTTCAGAAAATATGTTGTATTGTCTGCCAAAACTGACTCGAGTCCTGTTATTGATCAAACAAGTAGTAGCTTATCATAAAGAGAAGAGATTTCAAATGATTTATATGCCCAGTAAAATGTTGATAAACTTTAAGAATTTTAATTTCTTATCATGGTACTCAATGTTAATACACAAGAAATATTAGTACTTCATTTTGATCCGGGAGGTTGTATACGACTCGAGTGGATCTTTGAAGATTTGGATTTCATGAGGGGCAACCAAGAGTTGTTTAAAACCATTTTGGGTACATACAATGAGATAAACAACACATCTGAAGATATTTAGTGTCTTTGTTATACAAAAAAGAAACTATCAAAGACACTAAATATCTTCAGATGTGTTGTTTATCTCATTGTATGTATCCAAAATGGTTTTAAACAACATTTAAGTGACAAACAATGATTCAGATGCCTGTGTCCAAAAGTATATGAGCCAGATTCCCAATACTTTAAAGGAATGTTATGAACATAATAACTATTCTGATTGCTGCTTCGCAAGAAGGCCATTAACTTACTTTCGCTTTTCATCGGTGGAAAGCGATTTACAATGCTAACTAACCAAAAATAACCTGTATAAGCTTATAAAGTATACGGAATATTGTGTCACTCCTTTTTTAGTAAGTGTGCAAGTCATGAAACTTATGAGGAATGTTGACCATATGGAGAAATCAGTTTTGAAATGAATACAGTTCCATTAATATTTGTTAATGATTTTCTTGCCAATTCGTGTTTTAAGCAGTTCGTTAGAACTATAGTATGCGTTCATCAATGCAATTATGTTTTTCGTACTTTTACTTTAATAAATCAAGATCTAATTACTTATACTGTTGTCATGGCAACGTTTCTTGCGACAATTTATTTGTGGATTCTGCGGAAAGATTTTTAGATTAATGGTATTAAATCGTTCAAACTGTCTCATTGAGAACATGTACGATATGAATTATGACACTTGATGAAGTGCATGTATGTACTGTATGTACTGCTTTTGCCCCCAAGACAGTAAATGCTGCTATAACAGGAATTCATGCAAATAGAAACACCCAAATACTTTCGAACTCACACGATAACCTCGAAAATAATTACATATCAGAAATTTCAATTTCGAAAAAAGTGCACCACGCAAAAATGTTCGTTAAAAGTTGCAAATGATTGAAAATATGCGCGACAAATACATAGTCAAGACAACCATGATGTTGGACACCAAACTTAACAAATACAAGGCACGTTGTATGTTCAACTCCTTGTTTTGAGAGATACTTGTTACTTGTAAACAACCCAACATCCTTGAAATGTTCAACGTTAGTCAGCGAAGCTTAAAATATCATCGAAGCGTGAAGAAATAGTAAAATAAGTAGTTTGAATGTTTTCTGTTAAAGGAATATGTCTACTTTAGAGGATAAAACGGTGCGCTAAGAAAACTAATGGGAAATTTGAAAAAAATGACTTTGAACTTACTTATCAATAAGAAGAAAAACTTTTCCCCAATAGCCTTCGCCTGCTCCGCATTTACTCTGCTATCTGCTGCGACCCCAGTCTCAATATTCTCTGTGCTCCATCTGTTTCATAAAGAAGTGAATGATCTTGAAGAAATAGAAGTAATTTTCTAGTGTCATTGTCATCTCTCGCTGTTCTAGCAGGATTTGTGTCCTTATGCTGGTCACTTGTTGTGAACGTTGTTCCGGTGAACTGTTGCATAGCGTTATTCATTTCTGCATTAGCAGGCAACGACCTCAGCCATACAGCCATTTGCGTCTCGGACATTACACGGCCTCTTGTTACCCCTCCTGTGCTTTTCAGTGACCGCATTAGTACCTGTTATATGGCAAGGTCTGTCGGAATGCCAGCCCAAAAACCGTTCACTTCTGCGTAAGGTGTGGTTCCCCATCATAAACTGCTTGTGAACATCAGGGTGATCCTGCTCCAACTTAAACATATTTTATAGGTAGATGTAATCTGATTTTAAATAAAGGTTTTGTCCAGAAGCAGCAAAATAGCATTTTTTCTCACAGCGTTAAGATTTCCATTCAAGTCACCAACATGTTCAGCCCTAATAAATTGCTGGAGTATGGATATCATCTCCATTTACTGGAACTAAAGTAATGCAGTTCTGTTCAGGACAAGTGTCTGATTTTCTACTCTGAGTTCATCGACTACTATTTGCAAAGTTCCACTCTGCTACTGATCTTTTTTATACAGTTCTCATAAATGTAAGTCTCTTTCGTTGGTACATACAAATCTTGAAAATCTGCCTCTGCATCTGTTTTATTTTCTTCTTGATCTGCCTTCGAATCAATTCCATCTTCCAGGACAGGCATGTCAATATTCAAGGTTTTTGATAACAGCATAGCATGAAGAGCTGAATCAATAGATTTGCCAATCATCATATACGTTACTGCGTTTGGTGCATGCACTGTTTCGATAGCCTCTTGCAATAGTGAACCAGACATAATATGCGCAATGCACCCTAAAAACTCATCTCAGTATGAAAAGGACACAATCTGAGAACTATTTTCCTCAAGGGATCTGTGCTTGTGCAATATGAAACAATGTTAGTGGCCTTCTGGAATAGTGGGTGGTCAAAGATGATCACTGGAGTAACCCCATACTTCGATGACTGTGAACAGACGAAGTGCAAGGTTGAGTTAATACATGTCTCATCACTTGGGTTCAAATGCACGAATGCTATCCCTGTTTTTCCGGATACCCTTCTTTTGCTTTGTTGTAAACCTGACAACCTCTTGTGTTCAGAGACCAGATGATTTTTGGAAATTGGTCGAAATGTCCAAGCTCTACAATTTCTTCCAAGGGTATTTCTTTCTTGGATATTGGCATCTTTGCATCTGATATAGGGCTTGTACAAGCTATAATGCCCATTCGGTGGAATGTACCATGACCATCCAATGTACATGCATTGTGGTCAACATTGTCAGCAACAAATTGTAGGAATTTTCCTGGGGAAAAATCTGGAAGGTTAGTCATGCCTTCCTGGGGTTTCTTTGGTGGTGTTTCGCATGTATCTTAGTAACTTCGAGGAATTTTCCTTGAGGCCCGAACGTTTACATTGCATTTCTGCATCTGCAGCAGGGAGATCTAGAACCAACGATATTCTGTTAAGCACTTATCGACTATGAATCATTTCGTTCGATGCATTTTTGTTTTATAGTTTTTTTTAAACTTGATGGTTCTGACCGGATAAACATCTGCACTTCTTTTCTAAATATTAAGCTTTGCATGCTTGCAACAAAAATACATGTGTTCTGAAAATCAAATGTGACAATTGAACGAGTGACGTGATTGTTAACATAGCTACTGTTATTATTATTATTATTATTATTATTATTATTATTATTATTATTATTATTATTATTATTATTATCACATTTGGTGTCTTGGTTGAATAAAATCACGCCTACAATGGTACAGTCTGTGTGGACTATCTGCCCAGGAGCAACATGGATGTTCATGTCTCTATCTTTGCTGGTTCTGATGATGGTGTCCAACCTTTATCACGGAGTGTAACGGTTGGTTTGCTGTCATCAATGGATTGGTTACAGAATGGACATTCTTGCTGAAAAAAAGGTAGTATGGGATAATTAATAAACTGTAAAACAGGCTAATATAACAAAAAAATGACAAAGATAATATAATTATTAATGACTACAAAGTTATATATGAAAATATAAAGACCATGTATTTAAAATTAAATTCATTAACTGTAATATCCATTTCAGAAGTTTATGATCACATCAACAAAATCGTAAGGACATCATGAGAGTCATCGTCCTGTCAGTAAAATGCATACTAATAGTTCAGTATACGTTTGCAAGTTGATATTCATTACTTATGTTTAACTTCATATTAAGCTCATTCGCGAACTTTTACCAAATGACTATATTCAGTTGTTGGTTATACTTGTTGGTTGGAAGTTAAAAAAATATATTAGAAGTCATATACGTGTAGTAACATCTTAATAATCCTGGGTTAATATTATTAATTGTAAACAAATGAATGTGTCATTTGCAACTACAATAAAAACAAAATTTTGGTCCGTATCGGCTTCCGTAGATTAAAAAAATGAAAAAACCTTGTTACGAAGGTTAATATTAATTCCTTGATAACTGGCCAAACTGGGGTGGATTTAAAACTTGTACAATATTTATCAGTTCTATGTTTAATTCGAGCAGTTTACTTATGAAAAACAACAAATCAAATGAAATTTCGCTGGTTTCCGTGATCCGTAGAAAACACACGTTTTTAGCTCACCTGTCACATAGTGACAAGGTGAGCTTTTGTGATCACTATTTGTCCGGCGTCCGTCCGTCGTCCGTCCGTCCGTCCGTCGTCCGTCCGTCCGTAAACTTTTACTTTAAACGACATCTCCTCATAAACCGCTTAGCCAGTTTCATCCAAACTTCACAGGAATGTTCCTTGGGTGGTCCCCTTTGAAAATTGTTCAAAGAATTGAATTCCATGCAGAACTCAAAAATGGGGGTCACTTGTTTTATATAGACTTATATAGGGAAAACTTTAAAAATCTTCTTCTCAAAAACCACAAGGCCTAGAACCTTGAAAATTGGTATGTGTCATCATGTAGTGGTCCTCTACAAAATTTGTTCAAATTATTCTCCTGTGGTCAAAAATGGCCCCGCCCCAGGGGTCACTAGTTTTATGACATAGTGTTATATAGTAAATCTTTAAAAATCTTCTTCTCCGAAACTGTATGGCCCAGGGCTTAGATATTTGGTATACAGCATCATCTAGTGGACCTCTACCAGATTTGTTCAAATTATTGCCACAGGGTCAAAATTGACCCCGCCTCGGGGGTCCTTGTTTTTACGTAGTGTTATATAGTAAATCTTTAAAAATATTCTTCTCCAGAACCGTAAGGCCAGGCGCTTAGATATTTGGTATACAACATCATCTTGTGGACCTCTATCAAAGTTGTTCAAATTATTGCCACAGGGTCAAAATTGGCCCCGCCCTGAAAGTAATTTATTTTTATATAGTCTTATATAATAAAACTTTAAAAATCCTCTTCTCCAAAATATAAGACCTAGAGCTTTCATATTTGGTATATAGTGTTACCTAGTGGACCTACACCAAAGGTATTCAAATTATTGTCCCGGGGTCAAATTGGCCTTGCTCAGGGGTCATTTGTTTTTACATTGTCTTGTCACTTAAACATCTTTTCATCTGAAAGTAAAGGTCAGAATGACTCCATACTTGATATGTAGCATCCTTACATGGTCCTCTCTCAACTTTGTTCAAATGGTTTTGTTTGGCCCCTTTTAGGGGTCACCAGAGCAAAAAATAGAAAAACCTTTAAACAACTTGATCTTATTAAATGCTTGATGGATCTTCAAGTCTGAAGCATCCTAGCATGGGCCTCTGTCAGGTCTTTTCAAATAATTTTGTTTGGCCCCTTTTAAGGGCCACCAGAGCTAAAATTAGTAAAAAAACTTAACATTTTCTTCGCATGAACCCCTTGATAGATCTTCAGCAAATTTGGTTTGAAGTGTCCTTGCATGGACCTCTCTTAAATTTGTTCACATAATTTTGTTTGGCCCCTTTTAGCTAAAAATAGAGTAAAAAACGATTATTCTTGTGAACCTCTTGATGGATATTTACCAAATTTGGTCTGAAGCACCCTTGCATAGACTTCTCTCAAATGTATTAAAATAATTTTGTTTGGTCTCTTTTATTTTCATATTTCTTATAATATGCATGAATGTTCTCAAAATGTCAAGACTTAAATCATTGTTGTGTACGCTAAATTACTGAAATACGACGATAATTATCGAAATACACAAGACAGTTATCGAATTATGCCTTATATACAATTTTTTGTTTGATTTTTACTTCAATATATGTTGTAAATACTAGTGTTGGGAATCGGTTGCAATTTTACTATCGATGATCGGTTCCACTCAGGTAACCGATTATCGATAGTACAATCGGTTTTTAAAATACTAGATAGTACCTGAGTTGTAGTTTAATTCATGTAGAGTATTAAACTCTTAATCATTATATGCATATACCTTATGTCTATGATTGAAGTTATTAAGTGTTGTTGTATAAAAAATAGTTCATTTCCTTGCTCATTGTGGCTTTCATCAGCCATTTTGTTAAAGATAACATTTTAACACTTACTAAAAATTTTTTTTCGATAATCGATTATAACTAAATACTATCGATTGTCGACGATTTCAGACCCAACCAATCGATTTTCGATTATAATCGATCATCGGAACATCACTAGTAAATACTTTACCAACCTCAATTTTTCGGCTCCGATTTTTACATTTTCCGCTGCGTCCTATCTTATATATTAAGGGTTTTTACCCCGTTTTTTCAACTATTTTTTTGCCTGTGTCCTATCTATGCTAGCGTCCTATACATGATATAATACGGTACCTTTCAGCCAAGTTAAAAAAAAGAAAAAAACATATGCTGCAAATTTGTTTTCCCATCATTTCCATTCTTTGAATGAATAATCCAGGAATTTGTTCTTTATAAATCACTGATACTCTTTTTTTTCATGCCTTGAATTTCACAATTTATTGTTAACACAATGCTCTAGTATCAAGAAGAACAACAAACTGTTCCTAAAATAATCTAAAACCTTAGTACAGTGCTCCAGCGAGCCCCTTTTTTGAGGGCGGTTACCTCTAAGTTGAAGGTCACACTTAGTGTTTATTCACAATGGTATGCTGCATATAAGTACATGGAGGTTAGGCTGTCGTAACCGGGCTGTAACTTTCTCTTGAATGGACAGATTTTAAAATGACTAGCCACATATTTTCGACATACCAAGACGACATGTCGTGTGCAAGACCCATGTCCCTACCTCTAAGGTGAAAGATACACTAAGTGTTTATTCACAATGGAATGCTGAATATGAGGACATAAGAGTGTAGGCTGTCAAGTATGGGTGGTATTTCAGAGGCAATTTATAATAACTTGCCATAACAATTGGACACGTAAAGGCAAGATCAACTTTTCATGTAGTTGTTCATAGGTCAATGACACATTCGGGGGCATTCGTCTCATACTGTGACAGCTCTTGTTCAATATTCTTTGAGAAACAAGCTATATTGATAACAAAGGTTAAACTCTTTTACTCAGGTGAGCGATTTAGGGCCATCATGGCCCTCTTGTTTAATCAATCATTCCAATTTATGCATCGTACAATCAAAATGTGTGATAAACATAATAAGAAATCAGCTATCATGACAACAGTCGTCCTTCCAGATGATGTTTCCCGCAATAGACGTATGACCTTGTTCATTTACATGTTTTCGGAAGTTTACATATATGGCCCCCATTCCAAGTAAGTGTAACTTTTTTCTGGATGTATATTAATGTTTGATGTTTCGCAGATGTTACTTATTGAAACGTTTGTAATTTTTTCACGGTGATATGCAACGCTGACTAGCCTATACGATTTAGCATGGTCGATGAACCGTTTTATTAGCTGCAAATGTGAGTTGTATTCTAAAGGTATTATCCAGGTGTTTTATCAGCTATTATAGTATATATTTCAGGTAAACATTGCGTTTTGAAACAAATACAATATGTGTATACAATCTTCAATTTTTACAATAACGCTGGTTGGTTGGTTTGAAACGGTGAAATAATGTTATATACTAGGAAGTATGAATCGTATTAATACTTATTGCACAGGGGCGCATTAGGGATTTGGCTTTCAATGGAGGGCATTTTGTGAGCGTTATTTACAAAATACGCCCCAACCCAAAAGAATAACAACAATACAGGGCTTCAATCATTTAATTGAGGCTTGATGTCAATCCCAATGAAATATTAAGCCATTTCAAGAGTTATTCCAAAGTGCATTCAAAAGAGAATTCAAACGTGCATTCAGGTACATTCAAGATTTGCTAAGAGTATATTCAAGAAGGCATTCAAGAGTACAGTGTCTAATCAAGATCCTATCAAAGAGTGCATTCGAGTAAATTAAGAGTGCAGTCAAGAGTGCAATCAAGAGTTCAGCCAAGAGTGCAATCAATAGTGCAGTGAAGAATTCATTCAAGAGTGCAGTGAAGAGTGCAGTCAAAAGTTCAATCAAGAGTGCAGTCAAGAGTTCAGTCAGGAGCGCAGTAAAGAGTTCAGTAAAGAGTGCAGTGAATAATTCAATCAAGAGTGCAGTGAAGAGTGCAGTGAAGAGTTCAATCAAGAGTTCAATCAAGAGTGCAGTAAAGAGTTCAGTCAAGAGTGCAGTCAAGATTTCAATCAATAGTGCAGTCAAGAGTTCATTCAAGAGTGCAGTCAAGAGTTCATTCAAGAGTGCAGTCAAGAGTTCATTCAAGAGTGCAGTCAAGAGTTCAATCAAGAGTGCAGTCAAGATTTCAATCAAGAGTGCAGTCAAGAGTGAATTTAATTGAATTAAGAGTAAAATCAGACATGCATTCACGTGCGTTTAAACGTGCATTCAAGTTCACTTTTAATGCCAATATGGTGGGAAAAAATAACAAAATATGCTTAAAATGCACTATTTCGGACTATAAATTTAAACTGTTCTCGGGGGAGTACCCTCAACCCCCCTGCAAACATCTTAAACTATTTATATTTTGGTTCAAAGGGAGGATGTCAAGGTTGTGCCCCTAGGTTACGCCCCTCCAACTTTAAATCCTGGATTTAAACCATGTGTTTTAAATACAGTGTTTAACTCGATCAAGTTTTCATTCTCGTCGCTGAAAACGCGCAACCCTACACGTCAGCGTGGTTATCGATCACTATAATACTTACCTAAACCGTGTTAAATTTGAAAGTTCCCTGTGTGAATATTAGAACAATCAACATGATGTTCTCTTGGTATCAAGTGTTGTACCTTCAGCTGCCAGTACCTTGTTTTTGTTTTAATTGGGACTGTTTTTATATATACAAGAAAACCATTGATGCATCAAAGGGCGCCGTGCAATAGCTTGTGTAGTTTAGCTTGCTATAACATATTATGTATTATATAAACTATTGTTTAGAAATAAAATATATGAATTAAACAGTCATGTTGTGGCGAGTATGTCTGTTTATAACACTGAAGATCTTGATAACCATATTTCCTGTGTTCTCCTGCCTGGTTTGGTGTTATGAAAATAAACTTCCAAAATCAGTCTTGTGATACTTCCTTACTTATTACGACTACATGTACAACAACACTTTTCACATTTAAAACTGTTATTCCAATGTCTGGTGTCAAAATGCACAAACAATACAAACATTATGGAATAAACAGACAGCAATAAAAACTTAATCAATCCTCCTCTCACGGGATCATCAGTTAAGTAAATTGTCAAGAGGAAGCTAAGATAAACAGAAAGTTCCAAGCCGAGGGGACCAGACGGTGTCAATGGTCGTAGAAATTAATATATCAAAAGTATATTATTACTATATGTCTCGTCTCTGTGTTTATAATCCTGCAATCATTTAATGAGTCTCCGCACTAGTATTTCTGTGCTCTACTAAACGTTTAACGTCTCCGCTCTACTGACATGTCTCCGCTCTACTGATAATGTCTCCGCTCTACTGATATGTCTCCGCTCTTCTGATATGTCTCCGCTCTACTGATATGTCCTCGCTCTACTCTACTGATATGTCCTCGCCCTACTGATATGTCTCCGCTCTACTGATATGTCTCCGCTCTACTGATATGTCTCCGCTCTACTGATATGTCTCCGCTCTTCTGATATGTCTCCGCTCTACTGATATGTCTCCGCTCTACTGATATGTCTCCGCTCTACTGATATGTCTCCGCTCTTCTGATATGTCCTCGCCCTACTGATATGTCTCCGCCCTACTGATATGTCTCCGCTCTACTGATATGTCTCCGCTCTTCTGATATGTCTCCGCTCTACTGATATGTCTCCGCTCTACGTCTCCGCTCTACTGATATGTCCTCGCTCTACTGATATGTCTCCGCTCTACTGATATGTCCTCGCTCTACTGATATGTCCCCGCTCTACTGATATGTCCTCGCTCTACTCTACTGATATGTCCTCGCTCTACTGATATGTCCCCGCTCTACTGATATGTCCTCGCTCTACTGATATGTCTCCGCTCTACTGATATGTCCCCACTCTACTGATATGTCCTCGCTCTACTGATATGTCTCCGCTCTACTGATGATGTCTCCGCTCTACTGATATTTCCTTGATCTACTGATATGTCTCCGCTCTACTGATATGTCTCCGCTCTACTGATATGTCTTCGCTCTACTGATATTTCCTCGCTCTACTGATATGTCTCCGCTCTACTGATATGTCTCCGCTCTACTGATATGTCTCCGTTCTACTGATATGTCCTCGCTCTACTGATATGTCTCCGCTCTACCGATATATCTCCGCTCTACTGATATGTCTCCGCTCGACTGATATGTCTCCGCTCTAGCATTGGTCGACCTCCTACAAAAAGGACGGCCGGGCAAAGTAGCTCTGCAAGCAAACTTTAGCATTCCGAACAAACTTCGCATTTCCGTAAGAGTGCAACGTTCTTTTTGTAAGATACTGTTGACAGTGATCAATATGTCATAGATTTTAGCCATTGAAACGCATACTACCATCTGCTCAGAATCTAATTCGAGTCCTGAGAAACACAGTTTCGTGGTTGGCCCTTCTATCTTTTCATCAGCCAAAGGAACATTTAGTTTGCTTATGCACGGTTCGAATGTAACCATGACTTGCCTGTTTTAGGTTTGCCACCACCAACGAAATCATTCAAATAATGCATTAGATGTATAGATAATGAATTGGTTCTAACGACAAATTCAAGAAAATCAGCAAATCTGTTACATAGATTACAACTTATAGAACAACCGAAGTGTAAACATTTGTCAAAACTTAACATACCATCAAATTTAAAACCCAGCTGATCAAAGTCTTGTGAAGCCTCTGGCAACATTTTAAAAGCACTTTTTACATCCATTTTAAACAATTCAACATTTTTTGCTTAAAATCTGGAGCATGTTAACTACTTTTTCGAAACTTGTGTTATGGACGGAGCAATTAACTGGATCCAACGTTATCATTTAAGCAATTGCCGGCTTGGTATGAAAGATGATGTATAAGGCGAAATTCATTGCTTGACTTTTTTTAAACAACACCTATTTGTGCTATTTTTAATGCAGGGATAGGGCGATGTTTATATTGAACAGCAACCCTTTGTAAGTATTTTTGGACAATATCTGCATAACTCACAGCTGATTTCAAATTATTTGAAACTGCTGTTGTCCTTGGACAATCACACTGTGAGGAAAAGCCGTGTTTAAACCTTTTGAACAAAAACTATTTCTTCTAATGCATCATAATCAGATACATTTGTAAATCACTTTCTCATTGGTTAGCATTAACTGGCAAAGGGGCTAAAGAGAAGATTGATTTGTAGTTAAAATTGTTTGCCACGAGTTGTTCCCCTGGACTGGTCTCTGTAACTGTGTCTCGTTGCTCCGGTACTCCGAAATGAGCCACGAAATGAATGGTTTCATTGTATGTTGTCATGTTTAATGACGTATAATTTGATTGGCACCATCAGCCACCATGCTGATTGGCTGTACAAATTGCACATACATGTGGATATCTGCATAATTTCCATTGGCAGTAGCCCTTGCTGAAATCTTTGCAACAAAACGGTGTTGAAAGAGGCAGTGTACCACTATTGTTTGTAAGAGGTCTTTGTGGGGTTCTTACAGCTCCTGAGAAACAACGTAACCAAAGATTAGCGTTAATTTGGGACCATGGCATAAACTGGCTTCCTTGACGAAGTCGGAATTGCTCATTATAGGTCCTCCAGAAGTGACCCCCATGTTTATGGGCTGCCTCTCTGATTACAAACATATACTGGAGCAAATCTTGTGTCTGATCAGGATGTGCACTGAGAGAGATACTGCTATAGATTAATCAAAGCGCTGAAAGCGCTGCAAGACTGTCGGTGATGTAACTGACGCAAGCAAACACTACCGCAAAGTTCTTTCAAATGAAACGTGATCAAATGATTTTATACAAATGATGAACACTCTTTAAGGTAGATGAAGAAGGATAAATGTGATTATAATAAGCACAAATATATTGGCCCTACTTAACCATGTATCCAATGGCCTACAAGATTCTTAATTCAAATTTCCTATTTTTGAACCGCTTTAAATTAGTTAAATGCATATTCATTATGTTAAAATTGCTTCAATTTATGACGTCGCTTATAACAGTTTCAGTAAGCAATTACATTCCTTCATTTCATTAGGGTCTGTTGAAGCCAATGTCTTTAAAATGCAAATACAATACAAACTATACCCAAGATTCAAGGGACATAATAAAAATATAACTTTAAAATGATGCTCTTTGAAGCCTAAAAATGCCTCCCAGAACTTCTATCAACAGAGTCCACATATCTACAAAATTTGTGCTCGAGTTACTTTCTTTGATATAAAAGTGAAAACAAATCTGCATGGTGCTGTGGCATCATACCATGAAAAAAACTAATATCTTTAAAATTTGTTTTCTAGTTTGTTTTTATTATAAGTGTTAATAAATATGCATGGTGCTGAAGAAAAAAAACTAATGTATTAAATTTCAAACCTGCAGCATTAATTAGCGCCATGTTGTCAAGAATATCTGGACAATTGAATGAAATATGCATGGACCGAAATGACAGCTGGTTTTTCATTGACAAAAGATGCCTTTGAGGCAGTTTTAAGATTATGCTATTCAAAGTATGAGGGTAGTTGGTACAGTTTTCACTCATATTCAGATGATGGCTGATATTTGCTGATAAACATGTATCCTCTTAGCAGCAGGGAATAAGTAAATGACATAGTTTTAATGACCAATATTGGAGATGTGACCTTGACCTCCAAATCCAAAGGGGTCATCTGCTTGTCACCCCAAACCTAAATTTCAAGTTTGAAGGCCATGGGTGCAGACTTAGTCGAGTTGTCACACAGGCAAGCTTTATGCGTTCAATGGTCTGTGACAAATCAATAGGGCTCACCTACTGGTCAGGCCCAACCCCAAAGTCAAGTTGTTCAAGAGCCATGGGTGCAGGCTTTGTCCAGTCATTATTAGTACAACCTTTTAGCATTCAAGGTCACTGTGACCTTGACTTTTGACCCAATGACTCCTTAAATCAATAGGATCTTCTAATAGAGGGCCATAGGTACAGGCATTGTCAACTTATCAGTCAGATGTATGGTTTGACACCTTCCTGTTCAAGGTCACTGTGACCTTTGACCATATTACCCCTAAAATCAAAAGGGGTCATCTACTGGTTAAACCAAACTTTCATGTCAAGTTTGACAATAGGTCTAGGAATTGTCGAGTTATCACCTGGAAAAGCTTTGGTCTACTGTCAGGCAGACGGACGTAGCGGCCAACATGTGCAAAGCAATATACTCCTCTTCTTTGAAAGGGGCATAATAAATTGAAATTTATTAAATATTTTTGTTTATTATGTTAATTAACTTACACTACATACAACAAGTACCATTTTGATATTTTCGAATGCTCATTTGGGCATGTACATGGGTTTTGATCTGACTATGAACATGAAACTACATAGTGATGTTCCCTCCTATCAATTCTGAATTTAAATAACCATGAGAAAAAAAGAATGTTTTCACTGCACCATGAATAAATATGTCAAACAAAATAAATGTCAAGTTATTCAAGATTAATTTAACACTGTTCTTTTGATGATTTCCGTGCATTCCTGACTGCAGGTTTTTCCCATTTTCAAACACAGTTATTTCATATTGGCCTTACAAGGTCAGATCTTGAGTTGGGTCTTCATTGCTGGACACTATCTCTTTATCTCCACAGAAAACACACTGGTGCAAGTTTCACTGCAACAACTGCAAAAAAAGTTGTATTATATTCTAAGTGAACTCTGCATCAATATTCAATTATTTTTATTGGATTTAGGAAATGTCTTTGTTTTAAAGGGTTCATATAAATTAATGCATTTTTTTCAATTTAATGCATTATCATGCTGGACTCTTTGACATTGATGGTTAAAACAAAGAAGGCATATGATTTGTGTACAGATTAAACATTATTAATTATAAATGTGTTCTTTAATTAATAGAAAAGTGGCAACAATTTCTCGTTAAAAAAGCTTACATTTGTATATCTGCAGATTAATCATTTGCATTTCTTTTGCTTTGATCATTTAAGTCAAATGAGTTAGACATGATAATGCATTAAAATAAGAAATATATTTTTGGGCATCAATCTATAGTGCGTGCCTTCAATCTAGAAATAAATTTCTTCTCAACAGGTGCTAAATTATAAAAAATATATAAACCAAGATTTTGATTATGACATACCTGCATAGTTAGTGGTCTCCATAACTGCTCAGAAATGCTCCCTATGACAAACTAAGTGCTGGTGTATGGTTGGGTAATAGTGCTGCTCCAACCAATAGCGCAATTCTTCCTACAGGTGGACCAGCTCCTCAATATGGTTTCTGTCATGGCAGTGATAACAGTATGTAACATGCCCTTTTCTACTTTCCAGAGAATGAATCTTCCAATCTAAATTACAAATTTAAGAACAAATATATACATATGCACATGTAATGTTGTTAAAAACAAACCATTTAGATGCCACAAAACTATAAGATTTTAGGTGAAAATTGAGCCAAATCAAAACATTTAGTCATTTAAAGCTGCACTCTCACAGATTTACTGTTTTTACAACTTTTGTATTTTTTGTCTTGGAATGACCTATTTTTTTGCTAAAATATCTGCAAACCAGTGATATAAGACTACTGACAAAAATTAGATTGCAGACTTCCATATTTCAGGTCGAAAACAAAGGTTTTATGGCTTAAAGCGTTACTAATGGTTTAAGAAAAATGCATAAAACATTTTGAACTTAAATATAAACATTTTCTGACAAATTTATTGTCAGCAACCTTATATGAATGGTTAACATGCATTTTCACATAAATTGGCCCGTTCCAAGACAAAAAATAAATAAAGTAGTCAAAACATTCAATCTGTAAGAGTGCTGCACTCTCAGTCACAGATTGAAGGTTTTGACAACTTCTTTTACTTTTTGGCTTGGAATAAGCTAATGAAAAGCAGTATGAAAACTGATGAAATAAGACTGCTGACAAAAGATAAGATCATGTTTTTTATATTTACATTTGTAACTATTGGTTTTATGGTTAAAAGCATTACTAACGCTTTACTAATAATGAGATTTTTGGCATAGAACATCATCTTTTGACCGTATTAAAATAAGAAAACAGCGTTCCAATATTTTCAGTTGTCTTTTTTGACTGAATTAATATAAGAAAGCAGCGATCCCCTTTTTCCAGTTGTCTGTTATGTCCAGTGTTCAGAAATT
Source organism: Mya arenaria (assembly GCF_026914265.1). Classification (NCBI taxonomy): domain Eukaryota; kingdom Metazoa; phylum Mollusca; class Bivalvia; order Myida; family Myidae; genus Mya; species Mya arenaria. The sequence goes on along the minus strand of NC_069130.1, from coordinate 32,249,427 downwards.
CGCATAAAATAATTCATTACAAGACCAAAAAATAAAAAAAGAGTTGGTAAAACAGACAATCTGTGAGAGTGCAGCTTAAACATATGATATGCATTATCAGCCAAGTGCAGACCTACTCACATCCTGGCTACACAACCAGTACATTCATCAGCTTTACTGATTCAAACCAGGCACATTTATATTGGTAGACTAGCATTTTACCATTCTGTGCTGGCCAGTAAAGTTCTCATTTGAATTAGAATTCAAAATGTATATACCTTTGTTCATTTTTTTGCCAACTCTGTTTCAACTGAACTTCCTAAATGAATGAGAAGTTTCAAAAAATAATTACAATATCTCAATAAAAACCTGCATTTATGTGTTTCTTGTGCAATCTGTCAGCTTTGGTAGGCTCAGGTTTCATTTTGTCCACCTCAATACTTGTAATCTTCTAGTCTGATGTACTGCCATCCAATTTTTAAGTCAGGTCAGGCAGCCATTTCAGCTTTGTTCCAGTTGATTGTATCAAATGATGTTAACAATACTAGCCTTGTATCCAGGCACTCCTCAATCTGAAAGTTTACCAAAGAACATGGCCTGTAATATTTAATAAAAAAATCATAATTGTTTACTCCTGGATGATGGGTTCTAAAGTAAACCTTTGAGAAAAGATGCTACTGGTATGGTGCCTGAACCCACGACCATGTGAACACTTGCATGGAGATCTGTCAAACTGAGCTAACTGGGTAACTGATTTTTAGGCAGCTCCCAGCTTGGCTCTACAATTGACAGGTGCATTATACATTATAGAGACAATAAATCAAACACTTGAAGCACTAGTCCAAATAATAGTAACTTTACTGATCTTTTTACAAATTTTGAAATGGCATATCCTTCACATACAATTTTTTTGTACCAAAAGTGGGTGGCTATTCCAATTGGGATTCCGGGTCAGATAATTATATATATCTAAAATATTAGTTATGTACACAAAAAATAAAAGCTGACGAATTATTATGAGTTTGATGAGTGTTTTTCTTCATTTCATACTGTCAAAACATAATGATATAAACTGTTATACATGAAGATCACCTGCAAGGCTGCGGTGCATAGATTTACATAGATGTAAAATGGTTGTGTTTAAATGCATTAAATGCTTGTTTTGTGAAAAAAATCTTTGCACTTACATGGTAATAACTAAAATACGAATATTAACCTTTAATATCTATTTCAAACATATAATACTTATCTAACTACGATTTCAATATCTTTCAACCCCCAACCTGTTTTGCACAAACCCGATTAGACGTAAGGGATTGGAAGAATCCCATATAACACGTCTATTTTTTTTAGACTATTGAAGCAGATATATTCTTTTTTGATGGTTTCAGGTTAAACAACAATTAAAAATGCGAAATAATTTTAGTGAATAATCAACTCTGAATTGAAAGTAACATGAAGATGTTGTAGTGAAGGATTTGCCATATATATATACATTTTTTTTTAATCGTAAAAAGAGTCCGTCAACGTACAAATATTTAGACTAAGAGATGTAGATCAGCTAGATGTACCTTCTAGTCCAAATAATTGTACGTTGACTGATTTTTTTACGATTTTTGATACAGCAAATCCTTCACGTACAAATTGTTTTGTACGAAAAGTGGGTAGTTATTCCAATTGGGATTCCGGGTTAGAGCATATTGCATCTATAACATATCATAAAAACAAGAAATATTACCAGATAATGTTATTTTATATAAATTCCGTAACCAAAATGTAATATCAAGCAAATAATTATGAGTTTGATGGTTTTTTCTTTATTTTATTCTGTCAAAACATAACAAAATATACATGAAGGGCACCTGCAAGGCTGCTGTTCACAATTTTACAACAATCGGAACATTTCGGCCATCAATTGTAACAACTCGCCATCTTCGGTAAGCTTCGAGATAGTCAATCCCTGTTGGATACTGGCTGAGGTGTTCAGATTGTTCGGCCAAGGCCGAGTTGTTACGATTGTATTATCTCGAAGCTTGTCGGAGGTGGCCGAATTATTACGATTGGGTCAAGTTGTTCCACTTGGCATAATTTTTGTCTGTGTCAGTCAACTTTCCTTTAAATGAAAAGATGAATAATGTGTTTTAATGCATTAAATGCTTGTTTTTTGCAAAATAGCTTTGCACTTCCATGGTAATATATGAATATAAATCTACTTTATTATCCATTTCAACCATAAAATACTTCACTTAATACAATTTCAATATTTTTCAAACACCCCCGCTTTTTGCACAAAACCGTTTAGACGTTAGGGATTGGAAGAATCCCGTATAACACGTATATTATTTCAGACTAATGTACACGTACCTTCGTGTCCGAAATCGATCACTTCCTGGCAGCTCATTTCTGGATTGTCTCCATCTAAATTTAACATTTTTAGACGCATACATTGATGCCATTTTTGCTTCGATTGATGTTAAAGCAATAGCACTAAATACAGGTCGGTTATTTTGTAGAAGAACGTGTTCGAAGTAACATTCAATTTCATTTCCGCATAATCGCCGCCATATTGTGTATGACTTTAAAAACTACACCCTATAGTCCAAAATAACAATAGGCATAACGTTGACACACTGTGATAGGTATAATCCAAATAATTTACTCAAACAAATACAATAGTTCGATTGCCGCTGAAAAAAATCATTTGAAACATAAAAGCTATTTCACAAAATATTACATGACATGAACTCTTTAACCGCGTATGATTTATTTCTTAATAGCTTTCATTCATAAAATAAGTTCTTTGCCGGGGTTTGCCGGGTCAGTCTTGAATGCCGGGATATGTGTGACGTCACACGGGGTGCAAACATGTGGTGTAGCTTACTATTGGATGTAGGGTAAAATGACTTCGTATGTAAATGCTATACTTTCATTATTTTTCATTATTTTGTTCAATAAAACTTACCAAATTGCAACGGTACAACTATACTAAGAGTAACACGCAATGTTTGTCATAAAAAAGGCAATAACGCGTTAAATACACATAAGCAGGTACTTGACGCCCCACATTCACGTAAGTAGTTCTGTTGCTACGCAGGTGGTGTGTATTAATATATTCATGTTCAATATGTCGTGTCAGGCGACTAGTCGCGTTTCTGAAATACCGGTCTCTAAAGACTGTGCAGCCGACAGTCTAAAAAGGCATCTGCTATTGCTCGATATTGTGCATTTTTCTGCAACTAACCTTGGCTTTGTCACAATATAGCTGCTTTATCAACCCCGAGAAGGGACCTCTGCTGTAATTCTGACAGCTCAACACCATCTTTAAAAAGAATGAACAAGTTAATACATATATTCATTTTGTTTTATCTTTATTTTGATCTGATCAGGGATATGTGCTCCCAAATTATCCCCGCCACACCTCATTAATGCTGGCTTTTCGTTATCAAAGTTACGTGCAACCGGTTCTTGTTTATTGACAGGTAGCGCCCAAGATTTAGAAAATTTGTTGAAAATTAACCACATTACCTGGCTGGGTCTCGAACTCCAGGAGAACCAATTACTCGTCATTTTCGTTGTTCTTTGCACTCTTTTCCCCTCTGAATCTACAGTATTAGATATTCAAAGGATGTCAAACACTTTTTACAGATATTGAAGATTTGACTTTGATTGTTTTTCTTTGTTCTCTCTGAGGAATTTTGGCAATTTAAGGGAAGGTACTTTGTTTGAAAACTTCCTGTTATGTGGTCCAAGTTATAACCAAGGGAAATAACCCAAATAATTTTATGTCAATATGAATTGACATAATTTGCTTCCCTTGATAGAAATGGCAGTACTTAAATAAATATGGCTTATTTAGCAGAGTGCAATATAAGCTGTATTATATATAAAATGATACACATGTGTATTACAATAATCATACCACACATAACCTTGATCGAACCAAAGTCCCAGAGCCAGTATCTTTTAGTGAAGAAACTTATCGAAATGTATGTACATGTATATCCAAATGAGTTCGCTTAACTTTTTTGACATTTTTAACCTCCAGTTTGATGCATTTATCGCAATAACAATACCGAAAGTATTGTCTAAAGTTTGCGCGCATAACGTCACTACGAGATTTGCATAACACGTGACTTTCTTAATGCAATTTTTTGTTTATTTTGAGGGGACCAAGGTCTGCCTGTGCCTGTTGGCTGCACAATGGCTCGACGCCGTGACGCCAACACGAGTCTAAATGTATTTAAAATACTATAATACGACATTGCTACAGTAACTGTTATGCTTAATGCATAGATGGGCAACGTACAGTTCCTACATTAAATCATTGATACTGTTTTATGAATGAAATGTCATTGAATTTTCATTGAATACCTACGGTATAAGACATCCGTTTTTGTATGTTGATGTTTCTTTTATCTTTAATCAATTTATACATATTTTGTTTTCATGTTTATCAAACATAATTTATGGATTTATTTTACAATTATTAATATTTGATCACGCGACCCTCCCACAACATCGATACCGATCTCTTACTGACAACGCATTTCCACGCGGCATCAATAATTGTAAAGCATAAATATCGATGAACGGTATAACAGTGAATATTATACTCTCCATTCACACTATAATCGTTCAACACTTTGCAATTTGACGAAAATACAGGAAAAACTTACAACATTCAACAAAAATAACGATTATATATTATTGCTGGGCTTAATAAGAATACTCTACGTTAATAAATTAGTATGTGGTGCACGTACAAATAAATTCTTCTTCTATCCATCACATGTAATACTAAAATACAAATGAAGGAAAACCATATCGCAATAAGTCCATGGCGTATCGCGAAACGGAACAAAAGGTAATAATTTGTAATCATTATTATTCTATTCATCATATTATTTCGTGTTTACAACATATACTAATAATGATATTGATATTGTTCAAACAAAACATGTTCATCAAAATATATCGATGAACCCGGATGTCAAGAGCAAAAATATGTATAGCATACCTTAAACAAGAAAAGTAACGATATTCTGCCGATGTGCGTATCAATACGTTTCAGTATCACAATATATCGATACCTGATAACATGACATATCACTTATTTGTTATGAACAAGCTACAAAGTAGAACAGCACAAAACAGAACAGAACAGAACTGATAGATTATTTACATACATATGACCATTTAGAAAAAAGACCAGGCCAATTGCAGGGGTTGCTCCAGGATTTGACGTTAGTGGGGTCGTTAGTAAGGGTTTGACTTGCGTGCTTCACCCAGGACCGAAATATATTTGGTTTGAAGCGTTGGCAGCTGTGTTTAGGGTGTATTCTATTAAAACATTATTGATAATTTGGGCGTATTTTATTACTTTTTTAGGAGTGGGGGTGGGTGCCGAACGGCCCCTTCCCTGGGCCGCTCGTGAATTGTGTAAAGACACAGCTAAAATATTATTACAACTTATCACTTTCTTCTCATGCGTTACTGTATGAAATACTTAGTATTAAAGTTATACGAGTCGGGCATATTTTTTTGGGCCTTCGTGGTAAGGGAAGCATTTCATATTTTATTTCAGGCTCTAACTGGCTTGAAACCAGGGTAAATAAGACTTATCAGTGTGCTTTTTGATATGACAAAGCCATTTTGATAACAAAATCCGTATCACCTAGACCTTAGATACAGATTTGAGGCGAGCTATTTTATCATTTGTTAAACCGCGCTTGATTCATGGTCATGTATTTTCTGTTTTACTCCATTTATAACCAAGATGCATACTATCACGCGTTTAAGACGATGACAAAGGCTTGACTAACAACTGTACAATATTAGTGTTCCGGGAAGTTTTAATGCATACTGCTGGATTTTAGTATTGAACACAGTTGCCATGAACAAAGTATTCATTGTGCTTGGAGTCCTAGCGCTTTCCATTCTTATATTTATAGGACGAATATCGGAGTATATAGTGTCGGAATATGTAACATGTACGCATAACTACAACAACTGCCTTAAGTGTGGATCTAGAAATCGGACAGTCGTTGGTAAAATACCGAAACGAATTCATCAAATATTCTTTTACGAAACTAGCGATACTTTGCCAGACCGGCTTCGAAATGCCCAGGCCTCCTGGCTACAACACCACCAAGACTATACTTACACACTGTGGAATAAAACGTCGATTAATCGGTTAATCGATGTGCACTATCCCCACTTCCGGCGGACGTATGATGCGTACGGGCACTGGGTGATGCGCGCGGACGCTGCACGTTATCTCGTGCTCCATAAATATGGCGGTTGGTACGTCGACATGGACCTCGTTTCTAAGAAGAGGTACGTGACGTTTCTTTAGTACACCACACCCCCTCGAGTATATATGGGTATTACTGTTACATATAAACGACTGTTAAATATAAAGGTTCTTATCTTAGGTACTTGTCGACCGAAAAACACATGATTCAAGATACATGTGGATGTGTTTATTTATTTAAGAGTCATAATCACCCATTCTCGTACACCAGAGTGATGACCTATGCGGATCACGTATGGGTTAGACTTATCAAACCTCTGATTAATGATAATGCAATCATCTCACGTTTAATGAATTACGTGTATGTTCAATGGTTATTGGCTACATCGGAATATTGCATGTTTTAGGTTGCATAAAATTAACTATTCGCTTCTACAATTTTATAATTCAATAAGCGGGAAAAAAACTCACAACTCACAGATAGTTGTGTTGTTTCGTATAGGTAAACAATATGATATATCATGGTTTATACAGTATATAACTCCGCATTTTAAAGGTCCTAAACCAGCCTCGATTACAGTTCACTGAACCCAAACCTCTTTATCCAAATTGTAAAAAATGCGATACATAAATACGGTTAACACAGTTTAACGTTCCGTGACAAGTGATATACGAGTACATGTATAATTGTAAATCGATGATAACAAAAACAGAAAGATGTAATAGTTTAAAGGTGAGGGCTGATGGAGTTGATGTATATTCGGCTTTCGAACACCTTAAAGCTGCACTCTCACAGATTAACCATTTTTACAACTTTTTTATTTTTTGTCTTGGAAAGTGCAAATTTTTGCGTTAGTATCTGCAAACCAATGATATAAGATTGCTGACAAAAAATCAGTTCGTAGATTATGTTTTATGATCTAAACCGTTAACGGTTTAAGAAAAATGAAATCAATTTTTAAACTTAAAAATAAATATTTGCGATCAATTTTTTGTCAGCAGTCTTATTTACCTGAATTTCATGGATTTTCGCAAACTTTGGATCGTTCAAAGACAAAAAAAACAAACAAAAAAAACTGTCAAAACGTTCAATCTGTGAGAGTGCAGCTTTAAACAACGCAAACTGAAAGATAACACAACCTGTGTACACGGCTTGATATAACAAACATACTGTACGGAACTGTGGTTTACACATAGATTCTATGATTTGGCAGTGTTGCTTACTTAATAATTCTGAATTAATGAATTTAGAGTCTGGTTTACTTTATATAGAATGCAGATAAAATGTGAATACAGATTTAACGTTCAAATTATGAAAACCCCACAAAGCAAGCCAATTTTACATGGTATTGAGGTAGTCAAGTCAAGTCAGGCGTATTTGCATACTTACAAAGAAGTTAATAAAAAAAATAATGCATACATAAAATATGCTTTAATAATAATAATAATAATAATAATAATAATAATAATAATACCTCTTTTGAAAGAAATTACACATGATTAACATACGAATACGCAAATACATTTTCTTTATACTGTGGCCTTCTATGCAAACATATCAAGAAAAGTGAAAGTACTTTACAGGCAAATCCTACACGATGTACTCTGATAAACCTTGAAATGAGAATACCATTAAAACACAATCGGCAGACACATCCTTCGAATATATGAATAAATAATGTTTAACATTTAAAAGCATTGATGTAGTAGTAACTAAATAACTTAACCTTGATTGAGCATAAGATATTTCTTATACATTTCCTTAGATACTGGCTAAAATCAACCGCTTCCTTTCTAGTGTAAAACAAAACCATTGCATCCCTGCGTAATATTTAAGTACTGCGTGCTCTAAATGCGTATATGAAAGGTGCTCAACTTTTAGTGCTCTCCATGAATGGCTGTTGGGGATGTGACAATGAAACCTAAGCTACATGATAGTTTTTTTTTAATGGCAACCATAAATTAAGCTGGTACGAATCGAATGGTTTCTACATACAGTGAAGTGTACATAGTTTTCAACTGATAATAAATGTCTCTCACCGTATTCTGGTTTCGTTTAATCAAATTCGAACTTTTATTATCAGTCGAGATCAATTTTGCAAACAAAGTAATCAGTTCGGTTCACCTAAAGCGGTTTGTACCGCTAAACCGTTACAAAAATTTCTCTTACGAGTATCATTATATGATATTTTATAACAAGACAAACCTACGCAACGATTCATCATTTAAATGTTATTACTGATCGATGCTGTTTCAGACACGTATTCGTTGAACAAAAATTGCCTGTACATCATATTCATATAAATATTATTAAAAGCATCTACAATGTAATTTAGTATTCTTTTTCTGGGCATTCTATTGATGGATGGAGTACTAGGATGGAAACGGGTATTTTGTATGTCTCCATGGAAACGGCTTGCATACTCCACATAAGGCAAGGTATCAAGTAATGGGTTTATTGAGTATTAAATAAATAGTAATACATCGTGGTTAAGGAAACTCAAACCTTTAAGTAATGTTAAAGATCAATGGGAATTGGCCTCTCTCTTTGTCAATTACTGACACTGAAGATACTCTGGTTGTAATTTTATATGATATGTATCCGAGATATGGGGAGCATAAAAATGCCATATACATGTGATTTGTTATACATCCTGGGTTATGGTAACACTATAAGTACATACCTGTTATCACAAAGAGTAAGAGACCAATTCAAAGACTGTTAAAGCCTGGTCTTATAACTAACACTAATATTGTTAATGCAATCTTCTAGTTGTGTTGAAAATGGCAACCATCACAAGGCAGGCGCGTAGCTGCCTATACGCGAGTACGCGGCTGAATCAACATGATTAAAAAAAAAAAAATCAGCCAAAGTTGCAGTATGCGTACTTGACTACGTGATAGTAAAACTGTCCATTTTCCAGTACTAAATAGAGCATATCAGAATGCACCATGGTTTTCAAAATTTTCTGAGTGGAAATTGCCCCCGAACCCCCTGTTATAATTATAAATCCACACAAATAGAGGGCCAGCTACGCCCCTGCACCGGATAATCCAGATCAAGACTTTCAGCTAATTCAATAGGAAATAGTGACTGTTCGATAGAGAAGATAGAAAGTGTAATTCCAGCTTGACACTGAACTTTTTCTATATAGTATATACTATAGAATATCGAGCTAGGGTTCATTCCAGCTCCTCGACATTCCAGTTAGACATAGGAAATTCTCTACATGATATAGAATGTTGAGCTAGGGTTCATTCCAGCTTTTCGACATTCCAGTTAGACAGGAAATTAACTACATAATATAGAATGTCGAGCTAGGGTTCATTCCAGCTCCTCGACATTCCAGTTAGACATAGGAAATTAACTACATAATATAGAATGTTGAGCTAGGGTTCATTCCAGCTCCTCGACATTCCAGTTAGACATAGGAAATTAACTACATAATATAGAATGTCGAGCTAGGGTTCCGATCAGCTCCTCGACATTCCAGTTAGACATAGAAAATTAACTACATAATATAGAATGTCGAGCTAGGGTTCCGATCAGCTCCTCGATATTCCAGTTAGACATAGGAAATTCACTACATAATATAGAATGTCGAGCTAGGGTTCCGATCAGCTCCTCGACTTTCCAGTTAGACATAGGAAATTCACCACATAATACAGAATGTCGAGCTAGGGTTCCGTCTAGCTCCTCGACATTCCGGTTAGACATAGGAAATTCACTACATAATATAGAATGTCGAGCAAGGGTTCCGATCAGCTCCTCGACATTCCAGTTAGACATAGGAAATTCACTACATAATACAGAATGTCGAGCTAGGGTTCCGTCTAGCTCCTCGACATTCCAGTTAAACATAGGAAATTCACTACATGATACAGAATGTCGAGCTAGGGTTCCGTCTAGCTCCTCGACATTCCAGTTAGACAAAGGAAATTCACTACATGATACAGAATGTCGAGCTAGGGTTCCGTCTAGCTCCTCGACATTCCAGTTAGACAAAGGAAATTCACTACATGATACAGAATGTCGAGCTAGGGTTCATTCCAGCTCCTCGACATTCCAGTTAGACATAGGAAATTCCTAACATGATATAGAATGTCTAGCTAGATTCATTCCAGCTCCTCGACATTCCAGTTAGACATAGGAAATTCAGAACATGATACAGAATGTCGAGCTAGGGTTCCGTCCAGCTCCTCGACATTCCAGTTAGACATAGGAAATTCACTACATAATATAGAATGTTGAGCTAGGGTTCATTCCAGCTCCTCGACATTCCAGTTAGACATAGGAAATTCACTACATGATACAGAATGTCGAGCTAGGGTTCATTCCAGCTCCTCGACATTCCAGTTAGACATAGGAAATTCACTACATGATACAGAATGTCGAGCTAGGGTTCATTCCAGCTCCTCGACATTCCAGTTAGACATAGGAAATTCATTACATGATACAGAATGTCGAGCTAGGGTTCATTCCAGCTCCTCGACATTCCAGTTAGACATAGGAAATTCATTACATGATACAGAATGTCGAGCTAGGGTTCATTCCAGCTCCTCGACATTCCAGTTAGACATAGGAAATTCATTACATGATATCGAATGTTGATTGCCGATTGCCAATCGCTGGGCAAACATAAGTGTAAACCTTGTGAACAGCACCGTGTTGAACCTGAACATCACTTGCTACTATGGCGTTCTTCATAATGAGTATACCAACAGGTCAAAGACGTTTCATACGGCCTTTAGATGACCATAGACTCCAGAACTCTGAATTATATCATTCAAGGATAAATTACTGTTTCAAAGCTTGTAACGGTAAATTGACATTAACACGTATACTAAAAAGAACTAAAACACGCCATAATTATAAACTATTACGATCCAGATTGCACTTGTCATCCTTCACGTGTGCACACATTAATCGTGCTTATCCATTTTCTTAAGTTTAAACGTTGCAATACTTGCAAAATCATCGTCAACCACATTTACGTTTCATTTTCAGCGTATCTTCGTTGGAAACCCTAGCTCTGAGGCAAAATTCCAGCGTGATAGTCCGTTTCACCGAACCATGGGGTTTCTCGAATGATTTCATCGGCATCACACCACAACACCCATTCCTAGACAACGTGCTTACGGCCCTTCCTGTCTCGAAGGGCTGGTATATATTTCCGTACGCCTCAACCATGTTCTCCACAGGTAGGTCTATTCATTCATATATACACATATATACTTTATATAAGCTGCTGCTGTACGTATTTGGATATGAATCGTGCTCGAGTCCGATTCCTTGAATCTCGGGCGAAGTCGGTGTTCAAGTATTGCATACAATCTCTGTACTGATATCCATCGAGGGGGATTAAATTGAAGTTGGGATTACAGTATCTTCCACGAGTCGGAATGAGGATATACGTTGCCCATCCCGAGTGAAGGATATCTTACCGATTTTTCGATCATTCACGACAGCCCATGGCAGATACATTGTCTCCAATATTGTCTCCAATATGTCTGATATGTTTGATAGCTGGAACTCGGCTTGTGCACGGAAATGCATGAACTAGTTCCAATTTCGAACAACGAAAACATAAAAAATGTCACAGAAAGAGAATGATTTGAAATCATTTAAATGGATAAAAAATAATAATTAAAAGTGATTAGTCTACTATCGAATTTATGAAAATAAAGAAGTATAATTTAAGTTGAACAACACAAATCGCGGTTTTTTCAGTGGGTACTCAAACAATTTCGTACAAGTCTACAGTAAACTATTTCATCATTTTATATATTTAGTAAAAAGTTTAAACTTTATGGAAGTTGGCCTATTTCCATTTTATGTAGCGACGACTGAATTCAGACAAGTTCCCGTATAAAGTGTCCGACTTTAAACCCATATCCGGAAAATACTACTACTACTACTACTACTACTACTACTACTACTACTACTACTACTACTACTACTACTACTACTACTACTACTACTACTACTACTACTACTACTACCTACTACTACTACTACTACTACTACCACCTACTACCTACTACTACTACTACTACCTACCACCACTACCACCACTACCACCACCACCACCACCACCACTACCACTACTACCACTACTACCACTACCTACTACTACTACCTACTACTACCTACTACTACTACTACTACTACTACTACTACTACTACTACTACTACTACTACTACTACTACTACTACTACTACTACTACTACTACTACTACTACTACTACTACTACTACTACTCCTCCTCCTCCTCCTCCTCCTCCTCCTCCTCCTCCTCCTCCTCCGTCTCCTCCTCCTCCCCCTCCTCCTCCTCCTCCTCCTACTACTACTACTACTACTACTACTACTACTACTACTACTACTACTACTACTACTACTACTACTACTACTACTACTACTACTACCTACTACTACCTACTACTACTACTACTACTACCTACTACTACTACTACTACTACTACTACTACTACTACTACTACTACTACTACTACTACTACTACTACTACTACTACTACCTACTACTACTACTTACTACTACTACTACTACTACTACTACTACCTACTACTACTACCTACTACTACTACTACCTACTACTACTACTACTACTACTACTACTACTACTACTACCTACTACTACTACTACTACTACTACTACTACTACCTACTACTACCTACTACTACTACTACCTACTACTACCTACTACTACCTACTACTACTACTACCTACTACTACTACTACTACTACTACCTACTACTACTACTACTACTACTACCTACTACTACCTACTACTACCTACTACTACTACCTACTACTACTACCTACTACTACTACTACTACTACTACCTACTACTACCTACTACTACCTACTACTACTACTACTACTACTACTACTACTACTACTACTACTACTACTACTACTACTACTACTACTACTACTACTACTACCTACCTACTACTACTACCTACTACCTACTACTACTACTACTACTACTACTACTACTACTACTACTACTACTACCTACTACTACTACTACCTACTACTACTACTTCTACTACAACTACTACTACTACTACTACCTACCTACTACTACTACCTACTACCTACTACTACTACTACTACTACTACTACTACTACTACTACTACTACTACTACTACTACTACCTACTACTACTACTACCTACTACTACTACTACACCTACCACTACTACTACTACTACTACCTACCTACTACTACTACCTACTACCTACTACTACTACTACTACTACTACTACTACTACCTACTACCTACTACCTACTACCTACTACTACTACCTACTACCTACTACCTACTACCTACTACTACTACCTACTACCTACTACCTTCTACCTACTACTACCTACTACCTACTACCTACTACCTACTACTACTACCTACTACCTACTACCTACTACCTACTACTACTACCTACTACCTACTACCTACTACCTACTACTACTACTACTACCTACTACCTACTACCTACTACCTACTACCTACTACTACTACCTACTACCTACTACCTACTACCTACTACTACTACTACTACCTACTACCTACTACCTACTACCTACTACTACTACTACTACCTACTACCTACTACCTACTACTACTACTACCTACTACCTACTACCTACTACCTACTACTACTACTACTACCTACTACCTACTACCTACTACTACTACTACCTACTACCTACTACCTACTACCTACTACCTACTACTACTACTACTACCTACTACCTACTACCTACTACCTACTACCTACTACCTTCTACCTACTACCTACTACCTACTACTACTACTACTACCTACTACCTACTACCTACTACCTACTACGTACTACCTACTACTACTACTACCTACTACCTACTACTACTACTACCTACTACTACCTACTACCTACTACCTACTACCTACTACTACTACTACCTACTACCTACTACCTACTACCTACTACTACTACTACTACTACTACTACCTACTACCTACTACTACTACTACTACTACTACTACCTACTACCTACTACCTACTACTACTACTACCTACCTACTACTACCTACTACATACTACTACTACTACCTACTACTACCTACTACTACTACTACCTACTACTACCTACTACTACTACT
>NC_069130.1:32227519-32230019 GCF_026914265.1 Mya arenaria | reverse complement strand
CTACTACTACTACTACTACTACCTACTACTACTACTACTACTACTACTACTACTACCTACCACTACCTACTACTACTACTACCTACTACTACCTACTACTACCTACTACTACTACTACCTACTACTACTACTACTACTACTACCTACTACTACTACTACTACTACTACTACTACCTACCTACTACTACTACTACCTACTACTACCTACTACTACTACTACTACTACTACTACTACTACCTACCTACTACTACTACTACCTACTACTACCTACTACTACTACTACTACTACTACTACTACTACTACCTACTACTACTACTACTACTACTACTACCTACTACTACCTACTACTACTACTACCTACTACTACCTACTACTACCTACTACTACTACCTACTACTACTACTACTACTACCTACTACTACCTACTACTACCTACTACTACTACCTACTACTACCTACTACTACTACTACCTACTACTACTACTACTACTACTACCTACTACTACTACTACTACTACTACTACCTACTACTACCTACTACTACCTACTACTACTACCTACTACTACTACCTACTACTACTACTACTACTACTACCTACTACTACCTACTACTACCTACTACTACTACTACTACTACTACTACTACTACTACTACTACTACTACTACCTACCTACTACTACTACCTACTACCTACTACTACTACTACTACTACTACTACTACTACTACTACTACTACTACTACTACCTACTACTACTACTACCTACTACTACTACTTCTACTACAACTACTACTACTACTACTACCTACCTACTACTTCTACCTACTACCTACTACTACTACTACTACTACTACCTACTACTACTACTACCACTACCACTACTACTACTACTACTACCTACCTACTACTACTACCTACTACCTACTACTACTACTACTACTACTACTACTACTACTACCTACTACCTACTACCTACTACCTACTACCTACTACTAGTACTACTACCTACTACCTACTACCTACTACCTACTACCTACTACTACTACCTACTACCTACTACCTACTACCTTCTACCTACTACCTACTACCTACTACCTACTACTACCTACTACTACTACTACCTACTACTACCTACTACTACCTACTACTACTACCTACTACTACTACCTACTACTACCTACTACTACTACCTACTACTACCTACTACTACTACTACCTACTACTACTACTACTACTACTACTACCTACTACTACTACTACTACTACTACCTACTACTACCTACTACTACCTACTACTACTACCTACTACTACTACCTACTACTACTACTACTACTACTACCTACTACTACCTACTACTACCTACTACTACTACTACTACTACTACTACTACTACTACTACTACTACCTACCTACTACTACTACCTACTACCTACTACTACTACTACTACTACTACTACTACTACTACTACTACTACTACCTACTACTACTACTACCTACTACTACTACTTCTACTACAACTACTACTACTACTACTACCTACCTACTACTACTACCTACTACCTACTACTACTACTACTACTACTACTACTACTACTACTACTACTACTACTACTACCTACTACTACTACTACCACTACCACTACTACTACTACTACTACCTACCTACTACTACTACCTACTACCTACTACTACTACTACTACTACTACTACTACCTACTACCTACTACCTACTACCTACTACTAGTACTACTACCTACTACCTACTACCTACTACTACTACCTACTACCTACTACCTACTACCTTCTACCTACTACCTACTACCTACTACTACCTACTACCTACTACCTACTACCTACTACTACTACTACTACCTACTACCTACTACCTACTACCTACTACTACTACTACCTACTACCTACTACCTACTACCTACTACTACTACCTACTACCTACTACCTACTACCTACTACTACTACTACCTACTACTACTACCTACTACCTACTACTACTACCTACTACTACTACTACCTACTACCTACTACCTACTACTACTACTACCTACTACTACTACCTACTACCTACTACCTACTACCTTCTACCTACTACCTACTACCTACTACCTACTACTACTACTACCTACTACCTACTACCTACTACCTACTACTACTACTACTACTACTACTACCTACTACCTACTACTACTACTACCTACTACCTACTACCTACTACTACTACTACCTACTACCTACTACCTACTACCTACTACCTACTACCTACTACTACTACTACCTACTACCTACTACCTACTACCTACTACTACCTACTACCTACTACCTACTACTACTACTACTACTACTACTACCTACTACCTACTACTACTACTACTACTACTACCTACTACCTACTACCTACTACTACTACTACCTACCTACTACTACCTACTACCTACTACTACTACTACCTACTACTACTACCTTCTACTACTACTACCTACT